>NW_009703123.1:0-22225 GCF_000703405.1 Apaloderma vittatum | reverse complement strand
AATAGTAATTATAGACAAAAAAAGAAAAAAGGAAATAAAATCGAAAATAAGGAAAAAAGAGAAAAAAAGTGATAAAAAGAGAGAGAGAGGAGGGGGAGAGGAAGAGAGGAAGGAAGGGAAGAAAGGTGAGGAAGAGGGAGAGAGAGGGAGAAAGAAAGAGAAAGAGAAGAAGAGAAAGAGAAGAGAAAGAGAATAAGGGGAAGAGAAGAGAAAGAGGAGAAGAGAAAGAGAACAGAAAGAGAAGGGGAAGAGGAGAGAAAGAGAAGAGAAAAAGGGAAGAGAAGAAAGGGAAGGGAAGGCGAAGGGCAAGCCTTCAGGCTCCCCTCACACCAAGTGTGCTCTTCCAGATAACTCCCGGATGCGGAACAAGCCATAACTGCACGAGCTCAGAGAAATAAAAGGCATCAGGGAAAGCAGCTGGTAGGATTCTGGTTCATTTATTGAGTACATGACAGAGAAGACAGACAGTGTAAAATCACATGTATTATTTGTACTTTAAAAAAAATTACAATAAATTACTGAATAATTAGTAAAAGCAGTTTTACTAATGGCTGCTCTCCAGTGACACAGGACAGAGGAGGCAGAGAAATAAGAAATATGTACCAGCTGTGAATACATACAGAGAATGCCACAAGGAGGAATTAACACTGAGTAGCGCACCAAGTAGTGTTAAATGGGAAAATCCAACTGTACGTGTCCTTCCCATCCTCTGAATTCCAAACGCCAGCCAAAAGCTGCAGCAAACCTTACCTTCAGTGCAGGGTCTGCTCTCGATGAGCAGCAGCAGCTCGCACTCCAGCCCTGCGAGGCAGACACCTGCACACTGAGATGAATCTATCTGTAGGAACAGCACTAACTCTCCTTCCTCGGAGCACACGCCCTGCTACCAGAAGGCTAACTCTTAAGTTTAAAAGAGCAGTCACTCAGTCTCCCAGTTGTTTTGTCTCTAACTGGAAAGAGATCTAGTCTATTGTGGTTTCCCACAAAATGGGCTGATGGCAGAGGGCTGCACTGCTTTGAATTCTTCCTTTTTAGGTGTAAATGCCCTTCAACAGGTAGTATTTCTAAAAGTACGTCCGCTTCTAGACTCTGGGCACAGGAGATGTTCAGACAGGACACACTGAGCAGCTGCAGGTGGCACAGTGCTCCTGCACATCTGCCTGTCCCAAGCATTTGTGAGGGCCGACTGGTCAGAGTCTTCTTGGGGGTCCTCCTAAAAACCAGACCCATCACTAGCTAGTAAAAACAGAGAATCTGCAGGAAAGAATAAATGTTTTCTGTACCAACAGGGAAAGTCCGGCAGACCAGTGCCTGACTGCCCTGTGACGCTGAGCCTGATTCACCGACTTCTGATTTAGGAACTTTTTCCCTCATTATAACCATCATGAGCTCACTGATTGACTTAGCATTACTTCTGCACCGAAGTCAAGGAGCTTGTGGCTTCCCAGCCAGACTCAAAACAATGCCTCTCAAAGAATTAGAAAAGCAAATGCCAGAACTCTGGGTTTGTCTGAAAACTCCCGAATGGTGAAGGAGAAAGTAAGTGCTCACACACTACGAAAATGCCAAATCGCATCAGAAAGAAACTTGCAGATCTGAGAAATGTCTGTGCTGAGCTCTTAGGGTGCTGGGAGCAGTGAGGACACATTTGCATTACAGCTGCTGAGTCACAGAACAGCACTGAAGAAGTTATTCAGAGGGCAGGGTCCTACAGCTTGACTACACTGCATTAGCTCTCGGGTCAGCAGCCAGAGGTGAACGTGGTATCGAGCCAGGCTGCATCCACTATGCAAGTTACCCAGGAACCTACAGCAAACAAGGGCAGGCAAGGAGCAGTCACTGTCTGAAGTCAAACTTCATTAAAATAAAAGATAGCAGAAGGCAGACATGCATAACTGATGGTGGTAATTCTATATGTCAGGGGCTATTAGGTTCTAATGGCTCTTGAGGAGGTAAATCTAATTCTGTCAGCCAGAGTAGCCAAAGAAGCACCTACACAAAACAGTCACTGTCAGAAGCCCCTTACTGATTGGGATCTATTGTAATTGTGCAGTTACTGGTCTCTGATTAAACAAAAAAAAACCCCCAACCCTGAACACAAAATACCAAACCATCTTGCCATCTGCCACATTATCTCTGTTTTATCTCCCAAAGACAATTCCTGCTTTCTTGAGTTCACCCTGACACAGAGGAAAGTTCATAGTCGCTGGATGAACTGAACTGCCTCTCTACTTTCTTCTGATCTTTGACCTTTTGCAGAATGTTGACTTTTTTCTCGAAGTAGTTTACAAGGGCTGTTTCCGTCAGCATGGAAGCTAAGATCTGCTCGAACGAGATGGACCAGTCCGTGTCGATGGTACTTCCATACCTGGCAGCTGAACCAGTGCCTTCACAGCCAACCAGGACCGTGTCATCGGCAATGTCTTCACACTGCAGGGAGCCTGTGCTGACCATGGAGTAGGAAGACATGGACATATCATCTTTGGTTTCATCATCTGATAGCAGCTGTAAAGGAGAGCCTTGTCCTTCCCCTGACCCATCTCCTAGGGTTTGACTCTCCTGCTGTGTTTTCTCAGGCTGAGCATCTCCGCAGGTTTTGTCCTCATGGTCAGCTTGGGGCTGCTGCTCCACTGCTGAATTCTGACTCTGTTCGGATGTCGGTGATTCCTCTTCACTCACAGGATCTTGCGTATTGTTTGCTTTGGAGTCCTCGGACTTCCTCACGGGCCTGTTGGAGAATTTTTTTCCAACCTCCCCAATCCGCAGAAGGAGACTGGCTACAGTGGCAATTGCGTGGTACAGCTCCTGCTCCACCGGGTCCTCACTGAACATGTTGTAAAGGGTCTTGCATAACTCTATGAATTGTTCCTTTAAAAGACAAAGGCCAAAAAAATCATACTTCAGGCTGAAAAATGTCGACAGCAGCAGATCACAGAATCACAGAGTGTCTCAATTCGGAAGGGACCCATAAGGATCATCGAGTCCAACTCCCTGCTCCTTGCAGGATTACCTAACAAAAACCCCATGACTAAGAGCATCATCCAGATGCTCCTTGAGATGAAGGAACAGGAATCATCTTGACTGACTCCTTGTTCATCTACCTCCCCACCAAGGGACAATATATTGTACTAATTCACAACAGTCCAACACAGGCAAAATCCTCTCTGTGCCACAGCAGCTCAGTTGAGACCCAGCTAGCAATTTAATAATGGTTGGGTTTTGTGTTGACAGATGAAGAGGGTACTAATACAAATCTGAGAAAACATGAAGTTTTACTTCTGTCCTGCTACTCTTTTGTTGTAAGCTTCTAAGGATTTCCAAACTGGTGTAAGGAGCACCCAAAAAGGAAATTAGCGACAGAAAAGATCACATCAGTCACGAGACTCTCTTTCCTATAACCACATTCTTCACTTTCCACCAAGCAGCTGTAGCTCGAGGTAATGCCAAACAAGTTCCTATGAGTGATGGTGTATCTGAAACATACTGCTCTGGAGGGAAAACACAGATTGTGGTTCTTATAGGAAAAATTAACCTGGGACGCAGAGAGAATCAAGTAGATTTGACTTGTGGAAATAAAGCAGTTTGTCCACGTCCACTGAGGAATTCAACACAAACGTGTGGAATGAGAGAAGCTCACCAGACCGGAGCAGCAGTGCAATCTACAGGCAAGAGCTGAGTATGCTGGCAAAAGAGCTGCACAGACTGCTGAATTCTCCACCGAGCTGTCACGCATCTAACTGGAAACCTTCGCATTCACTTCTTACCTGGCTCATTTTGGGGAGATCTTTGATGGTTTCTTTCTTGGACTCTTTTTCCTTGGCCCACATTCTTAGGTAGTATCTATAGTCTTGTGGACTGGTACCTTTCTCCTCTGCAAGACAAGAACAAGTCCCTCCTGTCAGGTGGTTAATAGTTTCACACTTAAAAAGTGAATGCTGTGCCAGCAAAAATAATCACGCTGGAAGGAGGTTTTACTGACAGCTCAAGAAAGCATCTACCAAGCAGGCTGCATTGTTTTCTGCTGGTTTATCTGATCCAGCTCAGTAGGGCAAAAATTTTAACAGCGCTGCATCAGCTTGACTTCTCATAAAGGAAATTTATGAGTTGACAACTTCCCAAATATGATTTACAAATGTTATGATCTTGGTATGCAAAAGAGAGCAGTAAGGCCTAAGAGAGATTTATTTCCTAGCTCACATCCCACTTCTACCTCTGTCCACAAAGGACACTTTGAAAGGTTTCAGATACAGCAACAGACAATGAACAGTTCATAATACAAGAGAGACACGACTAGAATGAGGGCAATTTATGGGGAAATTACCTTTTTCTGGACCGTTCTCATTTCTCCTTCCTTTATCTTCCTGGGTTTCTAAAATATGATGGAATTACAAAAGAATGATTAATAGCTGATTTTCAGCAATACAACACATGAAGGCCATAAACCAACTCACAGACAAATTTAAACCATACAAGAATATATTTAACAGAAGCTAGATCTCACACTCCCATATCATGTTCGGAGGAGGGAACAGAACAGGACGGAAGCAAGAGACTGATGGGATGAACTGCATAAAAGGCCACACTGAAAAAGTGGGTTGAGGAGCTGAGGTGGAGGGCAGAACTCTTAGAAGCAAGCATGAAACATAGATAGGAGAGACAGCTAAGCAATGTGATGGCTTAAAGACAAGGAAGTTCCGTTATCCACAGCGAGATAATAAATGGAAAAAACCCCAACCACTAGTGAGCACATATGTGACTAATATCTACCCTCACCATTATTCACTGGCTGAACTGACACTTGGAGAGTCCAACTTCACACACATCACTTCTGGTTGCCTATGTTATCACTAGACTATACAGGAAGTCCTTGCTAAACTCACACTAGTCACCCAGCACCAAACAATACAACTACTCCTCAAGTTTGGGGTTTTTTGAACATTATGGCATTTTGGTAAACACTCAGCACAACTGACATACTTTGACCTCCTATTTGACAATCCCTAAAATTGTATGTTACAAAACTCAGTGAATTAGTCACTAGCAGTTTTGCAATTAAATGGCATGCATCCTTACTCCTTTAAATGAGAAGACTGTGAAGAAGGCACAGGTATCATCTACCCAGACCACAAGCCTAGTATCCCCCACACTCTGCTCTGAGCGTATTTTCCACCCACCAGTTTCTAGGGTCAGATAAAATTCCACTGAAAGACACTGGAAAAAGCCTATTTTGACCAAGATTGAAACCCAATAGGTAGAATACACTGAAAGATATCTAATTACTTATCACGCTTTATTCGTAGTGGGAGTGTCATGAGAGAGGAGCAGCAGCAACAACTTCAGAGCATTTAGAACAGCACAGTGGTGCTGGCAGATGCTGTCAGCGTTACAGCCATGCTCAACGCATGCACATAATCCAGGGACTGACCTTGAGACTCACAGTGCACGCAGAAATCCAGCTCTGAGACAAAAGGAGATACTTGAGCAGCAGAAAAAGGGGCTGAGGGGACAATATCCCAGATAAAACAGAAGAAAAGGCCAGACATAGACACAGAGAAGGAAACAAAAACAAGAAGAGAGACAATGAGACTTGCATGAAAAATCTCGATCATGGTGGGAGACAGGAGCTGGTAAAAGCACACTGCTCCTCCTCAGCAGGCTGTGCCTGTGCCTCGGAGCACGCTGTCCCCCACATGAAACAGGCACTGAGGAGTTTCAGCTCCAATCTTCCTTCCCATCATGCACCAAAGAGGGCAAACTCAAACACACCAGCAATCTTAACATACTGCCACCATGAGACCACACCTTGCACAAAATCACTCATAGCACATGGATTTATGCTGCAACTCCTGCCTAAACTGAGGAATAAAGGCAGCAGTATTGCATTACCTTCTGTTGTAACATCCTCTGTGAAGTAACTTGTGGCTTCCAAAGCAGACTCTGTCTCCTCTGGATTCAGAGCTGTATTTACAGAGGAAGAAACGTTAAGATCTCTAAGCTAATTGAACATCAGTATCACTCACTTCATTAGCAAAATTCGTGAGGCATCCCTCTTCAACTGCCTGTCAGACTAGACCATGCTCAACAGTAGCAGCAGACAGAAGCAATTGCTTACCAGGAGGCAGATGCAGCTTGTAGAGTACTTTGAGTTTTTCAGTGAGGTCACCATGGTACATCCCACCTGCGAAGTGAAAAAAAGGTCCAAAAAAAATAGCGCTCAGGATAAAGAATCACCCTCTGCTCACAGGCTCAAACCAGACTGAGCTCACAAGCAATGGGGAGACACTAACTGCACAAAGCCCTGTGCAGAAGCGCTGAGGAAATCCACAGCAAAGCTGCATCTTGTTGATTTGCCACCTGCCATCTCCCTAAGTGGGAGGCTGCTTAGCAGCAAAAACGCATCTTTTCTACTGCCTGAGGCTTCCTGCCAGGCTGTCACCCTCCCCTCATGACCGTGCAAACACCACCACCTCCTTTTAGTTCTCTGCCTGGAAAAGGCCAGAAACTTTTCTTGCAATATATCATCATCCCCAAAACCACCACTTACTCATCCCTGTCACAAACTCCTTGAAGTTAATGAGAGAATCCCTGTTCTCATCCAGAAGCCGGAACAACCGCCCTGCTAGCACAGGCGTGTGTGCGCCGCAGGACCAGGGGGTCAAACTGATGAACAGCTCTTTGAACTGCTCCATGTCTATGCGGTACTGCTCCAGGTAGGGTAAACTCTGATCTCGGCGGGCAGCTGCAGCACGATTACTTCCCCAGTAACAGCTCATTAGATACTTTGCCTTTGGAAGGAAAGGATTAACAGGTCAGATTATGCTACACTACAACCATCCACAGGAGCAGAGACTTTGTTATAGCTCAAGAATAGCATCAAGTAAGCAAAGAGGAGACGTTTCAGGATACGTTTTATCTCCCCCGTTATTCGTAGCGTTACTTCACTACAAAATAATATGGAATGAAGGGACAGGGATTTCATGAGAAACACAAAGAACAATTTTTAGTGAAAACTATCAAAAACATTATTTCAGGTTTGAACGAAATGACTCTGGCTTTACTGCAAAGTGAACTTGCTGGTTTTAAAACTAGACCTCTCTTTCTGAGTCTGTAGCACAGTGCAACTGAGTTTGCAGTGACTTTGGTAAACGTAGTTGGGTTATATCACTCTTTTAAAAATACATACATTGAAAAATAGAGGCAGAACACTTAAGTAACTTCTAAGCACTTAAGTAAGTAAATTCTAAATAACTTTGTCACAATTACACAGCATGTCAGGCATGTCAGTGGGAAACTCATAAAAATAAGAAAAAAAATCAGAAGATAAAAATTGAGGTAGTCAATCCTAGCTCCCTGTTCCAAGAGCTGTGTGACATTTCTTTGCACTGACTCCACAATTTCTTTCTAAATAAGTATAATTCAAATACCGTTATTGTGTTTTGGCCATCTTTGGCAGGGGGAAATAAAAATAATCACCTGGATAGTAATAAGGCCAGCCTTACTGGTGCCATGTATAACAGAATGCCACATCTGTTTCTGATAGCTTGGATTAAGAATTAAAGTAAAATCACTGCTTCTCTTTCAACTTATTTTGGTATTTGTTCTCTCTGTGTCAGAACACATTCCTTCTCACTCTGGCTTCTTACCTTGAACACCACATACAACTCTTCTAGTTCTTCAATAGAGAAACCAATGTCACTAGACACAGCTCGGACCTATAGTAGGAAGAAAACAGAGCGAACAATTTATTTCAAAGCTAGAAAAGTTTAATATTAATCTGTGTAACACAGAAGAGAACAAGTGCAAGAAGACATGATGCAGGACACGAGAGAAAACATAACCATTTAGCACCTCCCATTGCCAAGGATTACAGGTCAGGAAGAGAGTTTCTGATCAAACAGAAGTGCTGGTATTTTGAGCAGCTATAAAAAAAAATACTGTGCTTGTTTCCTGTTTGTGGAGAGTAGATCATGCAGGCTGTGCTGCCCCTCCCTCGTGCTTTTATCTTCAGATGTTTGACTCAGATGCACTGAAAAACAACAGTGCAAGAAACTCCACCTAGGGCACGTGTGGTAATTGCCAGATAGATGGATACTCCCCTTTGGCCATGAATCCTCCCGTAAAATTCTCTAATGTGCTTGCATATTCTCTAAATGACAGGAAAATAATTATCTGCTAGCCAGCTTTTCTCAAAGATTCCAGGCAAGCAGTAAACCAGGCAGCACTAAGCAGTGGAGACTATTAGGAGACTTACATATGGTTTTTGTCTCTCTTCATGCCAAATATCTCATTCAAGCCCTGGCACTTTAATCCACTTTATTAAATTAACTAGAACCATGTCAAGAAGAAAACTGAAAATCCATTATTCTGGCCAGTAAATAATTTTTTTCCCATGACCCACAAGTCTAAGTCACTTAAAACAGGGTGTGCTACAGTGCAAATTTCCTAGATGCTCACAGCAAAACACATTCCATTAATATGCCAATTGGTAGCTTATTCCATCTGGGAGTCACATACCACACTCTTCTTGGCTGTATCCTCCAGAGACTGGATCACTTTCAGCCTTTGTTTAAAACGCATTTGTTCAATGTCATCTGCCTTCAGACTGCTAAATTTCTACAGGAAAGGAAGCAGACCAGGGTCAGCAACATCTAAAGAAATAATCCCCATTCAATTACATGGTCTTTAACAAGTGTACTGTCCCCCCAGAGATGATCTAAAACTCCTGGCAGCCTTTTACCAGCAGCAAGAAGACGAGAAAAAAAACTTGGGCACTATTCCCTATTCAGCCTGTCCTGCAAAAGAAGTCATTCGGCATTCACGAGAAATCCAACATCAGAGATTTCTAAGCTGAAAAAGCATCTGTGAGGACTGACAGAAATAGGGATCCTATATTGTGGCAGAGATAAGGGAACAGACAGGTTGTCATTCCTTCCAGCCATATGAGATTCAGCTTGAAAAAATCCAAAGTTAAGATGCTTTTCTACTGACTAGGTCAGACAAGTAAGATAAATTTGGTGACACTCTTTTATAAAAGAAACTAAGAACAGAGATGGCAGATTTGAAGAAACAAACAAAATGCTCGGAAAAATACCTGTCTGGCTGTAAGCAGCTGGAAGGGGACAGAATGAAAAATGGGAGATAAAAAGGGAAATGAACCCCCATTTACCACAGTAGCTGAAAAGAACTGTCAGACTCCAGTTCTCCTGCCTGTGTTCTTTTCATCATTCAAGTACAAATTTCTTACGAGTTCTCAGTACAACGAGGCACACCTCCACTAGCACCGAGGGATTTCAACAGCATTGGCACCATTCTCTGGTCACCTCCCTATTAATTATAACGTGGATCACGGAAGAGGATTCCTGTGCACCTGAACTGGGGTGTTTCTACATTTCTGCAGCACACCTCACAATTTTTATCCCGAATTTTCCCTCCCAACTCCCCAGCACTGACAATCCTCAAACACAACTAAGGGATTTTTGGCAAAGCAGAAAGAAAACCCTGGTCTGTAATTTTTACTTATTTGCAGTCTTCATTTTAGTCTTCGCTGGTGTTGATGAGGCTCTTCAAAATGTAGAACAGCCAGCAGTGTCAGGCTCTGCTCACACCAATCTAGCTGATTCACGGCTCGAGCCTTCAACTCCTTGAGCACCTCAAGCTCTGAACACTGTTCAGATTCTGGCTGCACAAAGTCTAAACAGTGGATGTCAGCAGAGAAAAATCTCTTCCACAGCTAAGCCAGAACTTCACCTCATAGGATGTTCTGATGAGTTCAAAGATGTCAATTTCAAGTGGTGGGTCATCTCCACTCGTCAGTAAGGCGTGCAGGTGGGGAATAGGGGGAGAGACGCTCTGTTTGTTAACTACGTTGTCCAAATATCTGAGGGGAAAAAAACAGAACAGATGCAAAACTCCAGGATTAGTGTCCAGGAAAAGAAGTAATATCCTAAATGCATTGTTCCTAACTCCTTTGTATCGTAATTCCAAACCTGTCAGAAAATGAAATTTTTCTCAGCTAACCTGCAATGCCACCCTCAATGGATCTGAAAGTAAAGTTGATTTTCGCCCTATTTTTGGGCCATCTACGCCTTTTAAAGCGAGTTCCTAGTCATATGCTGAAGATCTTGCTCACATACAAAAACCTTGCAGAGCTGGCAGATATCTGCCTGATAAAGTTTTAAGTTTCTAGAAGGCAATTCCTGCCTGGATCTGTTCTTGAGAATAGATCAGAATTCCTCTGTGAATTTTGGATAAACAACCCTTCAGAATTCAAACTCAAACGGAGATGCAGGAATGCGTTATGCTGCACAGCAAACAATTCCATAACTACCAGACTCCTCCACACTTGACCCAGAAATTAATTTCAGCTGTTGTGGAAAGCAAAACTAAACCTCTCTGGAGCTCAAGTTTCATCCTAGAGTGCTACCTGTGAGCTGCCAGGTAACACAGTTAGGTAGAAAGAGACGATCACTAAAAGGGTACTACTATTCAGTTACTATTCAGTTATAAATGAGAACAATGAATGGTACCTGCCCAAAATAGTCATGGCTTCACCTTCATCACAGCACTGTAACAACTTCTCCATGTTGGCATCGAGTATGGCTAATGACACCTGCAAGATAAACTTGATTCCCTCATAGAAAAAACAGTCAACGATGACCACGGCGCTCTCGAAGGGCATGACACTGAGAAAGAGAGTGAGAAACCAGGAAAGGGATATGGTGGAAATCACTCCTAGGTCCTGCATCTTTTCTGACAGCTGCGGAAGATACTCTCGTGTAAGTTCTTCAAAGATGCCTTGGTCTACTAATGCACCTGGGAAAACAAACAAAAACAATGGCAGGACTCATACTGGTGGTATCTATACCCAAGCTAACAAAACAGCATGAGTTCACTTCAATTTCATATAAGCCTCTTAACATCAGGAATAAATTTAACATATTTAGATGTGTTCCCTGTTCTCAGTAAAAAACACGCATTTAGACAGAGATCATTCCTACACACTGCAGAGCATGTGGCAACAGAATCTCTTATTGATCTCTGCATTCCCCCTGACAGGAGGGGTAATACTGTGGTACTTACATCATACAGCACTCTTTTAGAGAGACCAGCTTTAAAAGCCCATGAAGTGGTGCTTTCACCAGCCTTTCCTGGCAGCCTATTCCAAAGATTTAATCCATCATTCAGATGGGTAAAAACATAACCCATTAATTTTCTTCTAGATATGCCTCGTTCCTGCTAATGGTCCCTCCTGCTACAAGTATTTAGTGATTTCATCCTCCTTGTTACTACAAGGTAGCAGTACTACTACCTTGGTAGCCTGTTGTGTTTCTTCCTACGTCTCCATCGCACACCTGCAACTTCAAAAGGAACAGGGTCGTGCTCCACCACCTTCAAAATACATCACATTCAGCTCATTCTGAACAACAAAATGTTCCTGAGAGATGCTGGTGCAACTGCAGCTGAAAATCCCGGCTCCAGCATGAACGTGACCAAGACTCACCCACTACTCTTGTGTTGTAGTAATCTGGCAACATCCGCTCACACAAAGCTACAAGGAGCCAGAAAGCCTCTTCCTCGTTGCAGTACAGCAAGAGCACAGACGTAACGATGTTCATGGCCTACGAGTCGGCAGTCAAATACACAGGCAGAGGAGAAAAACATGAAGATGTTCATGAAAGCTCTGTAGTTATAGACCAGCTAAACTTAAAAAGCATGAATACAACTGCCACTAAGAGTCACATCTATTTCCAGCTTTAACCGGTATCTGAGTCAACAGATAACCCTGAGCCAATTTACCTTCCTGTTTCAATTCCTCTCTTTCTGGTGCAGCAAACAACAAAACTACTTTTTATCAAGCACTTTCATTTATCAGTGTGACTAAGTATACTTTTCAAAGCTTTCATAAAAAGCTTTGGAACAATTTGGTCGTAACAGAACAACATAATGAGAACCTCTAATACCAGAGCAATACACAAAATGAATCTGAATTTCCAAAGATGAGCTTTGCAAACCAAAAACTGGCTTCGTTTTCAATACTGCCCATGTGCATCACCACTTACTCAATTAAATTGCTCTTTTTAATGAAACCAGAAGATCGTTTTGCTGAACTACAGAAAGCTCTAGCAGGACAACTAGCGACAGACTCTGCCATTCCACCTAACAGAAATGTGCAAAGTCTATTTACATGCTGTATCCAAAGGGTAGTTAAGAGATCTTGAAACATAACCACCTCTTCCTCACTCTCACACCACCACATCGACAGCATGAGGGAAAAGCTTGAAACTGAATAAAAAACTTGCAGAAGTCCAAGCGAACCACGATGACCACACAGGAGTATCAAGTCTAAGACTTATTTCTCACCTGACAGTACC
Organism: Apaloderma vittatum; assembly: GCF_000703405.1. Classification (NCBI taxonomy): domain Eukaryota; kingdom Metazoa; phylum Chordata; class Aves; order Trogoniformes; family Trogonidae; genus Apaloderma; species Apaloderma vittatum. Next base: position 9,854 of record NW_009703123.1, on the reverse strand, counting down.
CAATTGTTGGATTTCTGAACGCATAAGCTGTTAAGACTCTCCGGAGGGCAGCAATTCCCAGCTCATTCTGGAAGGCAGGATGCTCTGGCATAGAACGGTGCAGATCTCTCTCTATCTCCTCTGTAGCAAGATTGTACTTTCCCATGGACTTTTCCACAAGATCTGCATAGTAACCAGGGTGAGTCACCATCTCATTCCAAGCCCCTGTAACGACAAACAAATACTGCTTCACCTCTCGAGCTTTAGAATACAGATTTTATGCTCACAGTTTCCAAGATGACACAGCCAGGAAGCACTACATGAACTCATCAGCTACAAATAGATATTAAGTACAGCAACAACCTCATTGTTAAATCATCATGTTGGAGTCCAGGTCCCAACACTGAAACGCAGACAAAGGAGGCCAAAGAGCCACTATGCTCATAAAGAGTCTTCTCAGGAATGAGATGATTTCTTTCACTTTTGGCAAAAATGCCATGAAGTAACATTCTGGTGCAGCTAACTTGTGATTAGTTTCTTCTGAAATGAGCTAAGATTTATACCTTTTCCTCTGAGATGTGCAGAAAGCTTATTCCTGCTAGCTGTCCCAGTATCCAGCAGAACAGCCTACCTGAGAAAAGGAGCCACAACTCTCCACGAAGATTCTCTGGAATTCCTTTTTGCACCAGCTCCCTAGTCTTGGAAGTACGATACATGCACATCCCTCGCCCGTATTCAAAGAAATGAATGTTCCAGGACTCTTCCTTCATCTTCTCCTTTGCCTTCACAGGAACAAACATGGCCATTTTAGGAGATCAATGCATTTTTACGTTTGTAAAACAGGCAATTTCTTACTATGCTCAGGCCTACACTTCCCAAGAGAAAGTCTCTCTTCCTCCTGCTGAATAAAGGGGTGTATCCTAATCTACACTGTTCTGAATCAGTTCTGACCTTGCTTCAAGTCTTTACGACGCTAACGTAGGCTGTGCCATGGGATTACATATTGCAAATCTCCATAAAAATGCAAGCAGAACCATGACCTGAGACAATTATCTAGCAAGCAGAGATACCAGTTCTCTGATTTCTTGAAGAAAAGTAGCTCTTCACAGACATGTATTACATCCCAGAAGCACAGGAACACTAATTTCTCAGTCCCTAGCTAAGTATCTCAGTACTGATAAAGTCCACTGATGGTCAGGTGACAGCACTGTCACTGTGACTGACACAGGAGTGATATTGCAGGACTGACCTGGAATAAAATTCATTTTCAGTCTTAGACCAGGACAGGAAATCCATAACCTACTGCAAACTACTTAATTGCTTTAAGTTAAAATTATTCTTTACCCCTTTGGGTCCCAAGAGCTCCTCGGAATTTCTTCTGAAGAGTTTGAGCAGTCCCTGCGAGGCTGTTGGCACTTCCCCGGCACTGAAGTTGACAGGTCGGTTGCCGAGAGCAGACGTGGGGCTCACTGCAAGCGGGATGCTGGAAGGCAACTCTGGAACCTCCTGAACAACAGAACATAAAGCATCTGAGCTCCGGCTGCCTCCCTCCTCTGCTACTTGTCTAACAAACGAACAGCATTCCCTGCTAATGAGCACTATTAATGAGCACGACTCTGAAAAGCTGAAAAATGCTGCTTCTAGCTATTTTCTTAGTACCTCACAACCAGGATCAGCCAAATTCCACTTCCATTCCCTGTCACACGGTTTCTTGGATGGCGTTCTCTGCAAGAAGTCGGAGATTCTCTGTACCAGGAAATCTCGGTCTCTCAGGTTGGCAAAGAAGAAGGTCATTTTGCTTTTAGTGCTGATGGACAGGGGGCTCGGCAAGACACTGGAACTATCTGCTTTCTCAACTATTGTCACCTAGAAGAGAAGGACAAAGGCTGTTTGCGTCTGGCAGATCCTCTGTTATCTATAAAGCACCACATGGAAGACAGAAGCACAGAGAAGACAAGAGAAGCCTGTAGTCTTAATACACAGCTAAGAAATGCCCACCTCTCTGAGAGGAATGATGAGATGACAGGCCTCCTCGGCCTTGCTGGCAAAACAGATGTAATTGTTGGAAACAAACATCTGGCCAGGAATATGCATCTTGTTGAAGGGTGTCCACAAGGTACAGTCTGTATGTCCATCCAGGCATTCATCCTTAGGCAACCGGAAAGTGGCACGGTAGCACTCGTTTTTGGCTCGAGCATCCAGGTCTCTGGGGGAAAGCAAAGAGTAGGCCCCAGAGGTTTTTTCCCTCACTTGAAAAGCCCACTCAAACACTAAAGTGTTCATTCCAGTCACAACCTTCACACTGTGCTGGGTATTCTTAGCATTAATTTCTCTAATGCCACCCCTTATTTGACTCCTGTCAGCCTCCAGACATGCTTCACTGGCAAGGCATGGCCTGCAATCCAAGACAAAACACGCAAGCGCGTCCGTGAAACTTAAATGTTACGTCAGATTCTGAAACTGCAGAGAACAGTCTGCAGCGGGAGGATTTGCTACAATACAAATGTGTATTACGTTGTATAAATCTTCAACTTCAGACAAAAGGGCTGATGTAATTTTCTTCTTTCACATTTTTTAAACGGGATTTTCAACAGTTTCTAGTCGAAAAGACCTTCTGACTGACTAATTATGCATGAGAGACATGAGGGTGTGTGTGAATTCAGGACCAATTTGGGATGGAAAAAAAAAAACCAGGCAGAGGGCTAATGACTGAAATAAGTGATTCAGCCCCTAGAGTGAGAAAACCCCAGTGGCACCTGGGAGCTACACAGTCATGCAGATCTATTATTACATTCCCCTGTCAGCTGTCTTCTCCGTGCTGGAAACACGTACCTTTTTAATGCAGAAATGTTTTTAAGAGGCTTCCTGGGCTTTGGGAGGGACTTGTCCTGTAAGAAGCTCTCATTGTCCAGTAGCTGCCGCATAGCAATGTTCGCCAGCTGCTCCATCAGCTTGAATGTCTCATTGATGTTGAGAAACATAGAAAAATAAAGTTCACTGTCCCTCGTGCTTACTTTAATGCACTCAGGGAACAGCAGTGTAGCATTTTTTTCTAGCTGGGTAACATCCACCCACTGGATCACCAGTGTAACTGGGAAAAAGAAAAACAAAACCTACTATTATAACTCAAGGGAAAAGAACAAATAATCAGAAATGAAGTTCAAGGAGCCAGTAAACTCAGCGTAGCAGCATTTTTCCTCCTACACATAGACAATCCTTTTCTTTGTAATTTTACTGGGTTCTCCAAAAATGCTTGGAAATAATCCTTGGGATTAACTAGACTAGAAATAACGTGGTTCCAAAAGGACTATTTCCCATTCTGAAAATGCTTTCAGCTAAAATTTACTCAAGTTTTCATTCTTTCTTTCCAGCAAATTAGCTCTCGACTCAGGAGTTCAGCTTTGTAAATACTGCGTCCTGGCGGTGGTTCCAAATAAAACTCACCAAGGTAAAAACACTGCTTGGCTCTCTAATCCAGCTGAAGTAAAACTTCAGGTGTGCTTGTACTACTTGAGAAATGTTTTGAAAAATGACTCAGGCCTTCAGTCTAAATATCACTGAAGTGCCTACAAGAACAACGACTGATCTATGCGTTGAGCTAGAGCTCAAAGAATTACTAAAAGGAAAAAAACTGTCAGCTTAAAAAAATGTTCAGACAAAAGCTAAATCGCATCAAAAAGACCTTGGGAAACAGCAGAAAAGCAACTAGCAGCCTTAAAACTCACCCTCTTTGCCCAGCAGGAAGGAGTAGAAACAGAGGTGATTTACAGTGAGGTACAGCCAGCCCTGCCTGGGTACACGCCCCTTCCAATAGCTGCAGGAATAGTAATTAACCAACTTCTCCACCTCGGGCATCCCAAACTGCTTCCGCATCTTCAGTTCAGCCTCTTTGAATTTACCTGGATCCTCTTCGCCCTGGGGCTGCTCATTCTTGTTCTCTTCAGCAATAATTCCCTGAAAGGACACGGGAGGAGAGAGAGAAGAAACATGCCTGTTGACTGACACAACATACAGCAAAAGGTCACAGCGGCAATCCGGAAGAGAGAAAGAACAAACATGACACAGCAGTTATCATTTCTCCTGTCACATCAGAGCCATAGTAAAAACATGTGGAAAGAGCAGTTAGATAGTCTGGGAGTCTCTGATCTGGGACCTACTCCTGAATGCATGCATCAAGCACTCATGGTTAACATCTGACTGAGTTTCTCACAGCTGGCCTTGTGACACTTCCATCACTCTGCAGGAGAACTGAAGTCTATTTTCACTTGCAAACATGCTTCCTGAACACAAGAAAATTATCTGCCAGGAAGGGCAGAACTCAGCAGTCTATCAGATCTTGACTGGCCAGAAGGAAAAACCACCTCTCTTGCACACAGACACACACACACACACACACACAGAAAATACAAACAATCTGACAGCAGTACCTAAAAAGCATTAAAATGCTGCTGTTCAATAAAAAAAGCTGCATTTATAAGCTTCTCCTCTAGAGAGTTTGTGGGCTGGGAGTGTGTTAACTGCACAACTAGCAGAGACACCCGTCTGACTCAGGGGCCAGTGGAAGGTGGGGTGCAGCTCCTTTACACCATCGGGGCACGGTGAGTACACTGTCTGCAAACTAGAATTCTCTCTCCTGTAGCCATCGCCAGATGAACCCTTGTTAAATATTAGCTCTGCATCAAAGGTATAATCAGCAAAGATTTTCAAGAGGTATTATATTTTAATTAGCAGGCTCTTCCCCAAGTACACCAGCTCAGAACCTTCTCTGCTGTTACACCTGCAACACGATGCTGATAACCTGCACAGGTTTACGACAATTCCAAATGTACGTACGTCTGAAGAGGGAGCAGACAGAAGTTCTGCAATGGAGCTCTTGCTCCCTCTGTCCCAAAGCTAAACCACCTCCCCATTCTCTCTCAGGACCTGAAGTCCTTTAGGAAAACAGGTGGCTTACGTGTATCTTGCCCTTGACAAATGTGGTGATATCCTCTTCATTATCAAAGATGGAGAGAGTCTGCAGTAAGTTATTCTCCAGCCATTCCCAATGCTTGGTGATCTCTTTACGAGACGATCCTAATTGCAGGGGTGAAAGATGATGGGAAGAGCAAAGTTAAAAAAGAAATTAGAACAAGGTCTTTCTTCTTCAAGCTCACGGCAGGAACTAACAATTAACTAACAATGACCAGGACAACTCAAACACACAGCTGTGCACGTCAAGGATATTTTATGTTTCCCAACATTATGTTTCTGATGAAATGTCCCCACTGCAAGCAAGGGTCATGAGCACACTACCAGCAGATCATCCCATTTGCCCACGCACACCAAACCCGGCTTTCTTCCCCGACAAAAAGCATTCCTGTGTTCCAGACAAGAAGCATACTTTTAATTTCTGGTATTCCAGATCAAAAATAATGAACTTTCAGAATAACCTTGAAATTTCAGAACTCAAAATTTACAAAGAAGTTCCATTTTCCATTGGCAATGGTGAGCAACCAGAATATTCACGTCAGAAAGTTCTTCCTCACTACTGACAGCTATCGTTACACTTTCTTGTGGACAGAAGAAAAACCACAGAAGAAATATGAAAACTAATAATTTTTTTTTTAACAAGACAAGAAACATTGCTAGGTGCAGACAAAAAGAAACCTATTTACATGCAAGACCAACACGTTCATAAGTTCCTCTTTGCCAAATTCCAGTGAATTTATCTTCAGAAGTTTCACACCAAACCAGCGGGATATCTAAAGACGTCACCAGCACGCCTCCACTACCCATTTTCTCTGCAAGTATGTCAGAGCCCTCGGTGTGGTTAATGACAGAAGAGAAGAAAGCAGGAGACTACACAAGCAGCCCCCTAAAGCTACAGCTCTACCTGACTTTCTTTTTTAAAAGGCGGCTTCAGCAACGAAATAGTCTTCACGTACTTGTCGTCGGACACCTAACCACAAAACCCAACACCAGCTTATCTGTGGTTTCATAAGCAAAAATAACTCCCTGGACCTGAAACAAAAAAAAAACTCGCGGCAAGTAAGTTGTCTTGTCTCAAAGGACTGCAGGGCTATGAATTTGTGCGTACAGCCTAACGGATTAGACAACAAATATTGTTTCTTTTGCCTCTGTGTATAAGTCTACTTGACATTCATCCTAGCCATCTGACAGTGTTTTCAACGCGAAAATGATTTTGAGTAATTCTTATTTTAAGGGCACAGAATTATCAATTGTAGGATGCGTTGGTTGTAAAAAAACCCCACTGATGCAGCAACACCGGCAAGGGAATAAAGTCTGTGCTCTGTTTCGTTTCATGAGCTGCACCCCTCGCCAAGTTACAGCAGACAAATTGCCAAAATCAGCCAGGCCTCAATAACTGACATCTTTTTACGAACAACTTTAGAATGACATACATGAAGGAGTAAAATTCTGCAATTCTGACACAGAGAGCTGTAAGAACTAAGTGCTGAACTGCAGATAAAAGATACATATTTCTTCAACTAGAGAGCCATCAATTTTATAACTTTAAGCCAGTAGTCTTATTTTCACAGTAAAACAAGACTGAGGTATGATTAAAAATATACTTTGAAGACAAAAATATTTGCTCCGGTATAAAAATTTATCAAGCTCCACTCTGTTGCTATATCTCATTTTAGCATGCTGCTTTACTTAAACGTAACTGAGATGCAGAGGATATCTGCTAAAACACTTCTGAAATGGTACAAAAAAGTCACACTCGGCTTGTGTCACGATATTATAAAACTTCAGATTTGCACCGTATGTAGCCACTAAATATTCTGCTTTTTTCTGTGCAGTTTTTGGCCTGCCATTTTGTTTTCTGCCTTTCTTCCTCTCACCTTCGCCCTCCTCAAAAGGGAAACTGAGTTTATGTGAAACACAGCAACTTCTGCAGAATTTAAGTAGCTTTGCAACGGATAATATTGTGCTGGTTGCTTGGGGAGAAGACAGGAACAAGGAAAACAAGACATCAGCATTTGTGGGCTTAGCAAATGATTACTTCATGCTCAGATTTTACATTTCAACCACAAAGTGAGAAGTGAAGATTCTTATTATAAATAAAGTTGATCTAACAGATAGGTCTAAAGATATTTTCTTTATAGCAACCAGCAGGATCTAGAGCCTTAATCAAAACTCACCATCAGATATTAGAAAGTTGTACCATGATATTCTAAAACAACAGTTACTGCTATCAAGTAAAAGAGGCCAAAGATTTTTGATGTTTTTAAAAAAAAATCATTGTAATGTATTTTATGGACATAGTATATTTATACATCTACTATAGGTCAGAAATAGCAGAAATAAATAAATTGGATCAGGACATTGAAGAGTTTCCCCAAAGAGTGTCTCACCCCTCGAAGAACCTCACATGCTCCCATCCTGTTCTGTGTCCCTGGTAAGCAGGTTACAGCACAAACCTCATCATCCCACAGCAATCACCACGGTTTTACTCTCTGAACAATCTCACTAGGACCTTGCAAACAGATACACCTCAGGAGAAAGAAAATTCCTAACAACTGCAGAAACAGAAGCTTTTCCTGAGCCTTAGGTTCCTCAACTACAGTTTAAACAACACTTGAGAAATTTTGTCATTTTTGGCATCTTCCACTACCCCACCAGAAGCTCTAAAAAGTTTCCCAAGCAGTCACAAAATACTGCTATGAGGGATAATTGATCATCTGAACCAAGACGACAGCGGAATAACATAAATCCAGCCCCCGATCAGAGTGACATCAACGCTCACCGCACGCCACCGCCCAATACACTTGGGAGTCCTGAGTCTGGTGCAGAATACGGTACGGGGCAACTCGGGCACTGGAGTCCAAAACCACGTCTAATGTTCCCACGAGAAGACCTAGGAGGCAAAGAGAGAGAAACCGACACAACGTGATACCAAAAACAAGAACTGGGTCAAGTAAGAACACAGGATCAACACTACAGAAAAACGCTGACGTTCACGTGGACGCTCTGACAGAAGAGCAACAGCGCTCGGTGAAGATACTGAAGGCAGACGTCCTGGCACGGCAAGCAAATTGCCTTTAAACCACCTACAGCCAATCCCACTGGTCACCGATAAAGTTCAGATGGCAATTAAACGTCTACTAAAGCTCAGTATAACCCTCTGCCTTCCTACAAGAGTTTTCTAATAAAAGTAAAATGTATTTTCCTTTGTGGCATTTCTGTTGCTGATAGTGATTTTTAAGCCTACGAACCTGTGAGACACAGAAGAGTTTCCAATGTTGTATCTTTCTGCACCACCTAAGCAAACAGTAGGTAAGAGAACTCATCCAAAATGGAATCAAATAGCTCTAGAAAAACTGGTACTCAGTGTTATTTCTAGAAGGTTTCAGTGTTATTTCTAGAAGCACTTTAATGAAACAAAGAAAGAAGGCAGAGAATCAAAATTTGGTAACACAGAAGTTAAAATATTTTTTATGATATTAAATTATATGATAATTTATTATAAAAATTATATTTTTTATTATATTAAATATTTTTTTATAAAAAACCAAGCACTACTCGAATAAATGCTGGCAGCCGCCAGGGTCTGTAAAGTAAATCAACAAGTACCTAACATGATACTTTGTTATTCTAGATAATGTACTATGAACAACTTAAATGCAAATTAATTTTGCAACATCCTCATGATTAGAAGTTTTCTAACATTAGAACTTGGAGAAGGAGCACGGTTGCTCCTCTGGATGGTTCTTTGGGAGATGCAGGAAAGATTCAGGGAGATGCAGGGAGATTCCTTGCGCTCCCCACTATGGTTTGGGTAAGTCTGAGCGATCTGCACTCACCCATCTCCTGTTCATTACCTTGAAACACGTTACTTCTTCCCCTTCACTCTCTTGGCTATCCAAAGCAAGTAATAGATGAGGAATATACAACTGATCATACTTCAACAAAAATGCCACCCATACGCCAGCCCAGCTGCCAAACCTTAAAACAAATATGTATGTATCCACCAGAGCAGGATCTCAGTGCTGGCTCCAGGTTTCTTGGGTAGTTTTAGGCAGAATACGGATTAAAAAGTAATTTTGAATACTTCCTGTAACTACACTGAACATATCAAATAGTGACATAAGGACCGGTAGCAAGACACACTGAAGAACCTGAGTACAACAGCAACTCGCACACCTTTCCAGCGTGGCTGAATATCTACCTTCTAAACTCCAAAACGTCAACTTGCAGTTTCACAGCTCCTTAAGGAGAGCATGCGGCTTTTAACATGTAGGAGCTCTGAGGAAGATTCGCTCACTGAGCCAAACTAGCTCAAGAAGTAAACTGGCTCAAATGTTCAAGCATTTAAGAACAGATCCATTTGTATACGTCCAGCACAGCACTAGGTGTCATTTCTTCTCGTAGAAACCTGGGATATTCCAGAATACAATGACATGCCCACATGCAAAATTACAGAAGTCACGTCATAGAAAGCAAGAATAATGCAAAATAATCTTGAACACTGTGAAAAGATGAAATATGCTAAGGATGTCTATCAGGTGCATCATCTCTGTAGTCTGTATATTTGGTTAACGGGGCTGATAACGCGAAACTGGTTGTGCACCATTCGCAAATGTAAAAAGCCCATTCCTGTTACTCACATAACTGTGTAAGGGTTTTGAATGGGGCGTGCGGTAAGCGAGGGGATGTTTTTGTCGTTGATAACTTTGTGCATTGGTCACAGCTCTGTTATTTTCACCGTTCCTGCCACCAGACACGGCTGTCGGGCACCGGGCTGCCCCCCCGGCCCAAGCCAGCCCAGCTCTCACAGACAACAGCTGCAAACACGTCCTGCTGTCACCCAGCACATCTGCAAAAAACAACATCCCCCCCCAAAAAACCCAACCCAAACCAAACACAGAACC
>NW_009703122.1:34708-73964 GCF_000703405.1 Apaloderma vittatum | reverse complement strand
CTTTTCCAACCTAAATTATTCTATGATTCTATATGTAATCTATTTTATGGACACAATATATGTGTGTTAGAACTGCACATATGAAATATACTTATGAATTTTATCACAAGAAATTAGAGGCTGTTTAATCAGAGAATTATAGAATCTTAGAATTGTCAGAGTTGGAAGGAACCTTAAAGATCGTGTAGTTCCAACCCCCTTGTCATGGGCAGGGACATCTCCCATTACATCAGGCTGCTCAGAGCCCCATCCAGCCTGGCCTTGAATACTGACCAGCTGTTCTGGGCCCTCTTTCCTTCTAGAGCTTTGTCCCACATCACTTTGGCCAGCAGATCCCTGAAGCAATCAAAGTCTGCATGCCTAGAGTCCAGGGTCGTAAGCTTGGAATATACCCTCCTAGTTACCCTGAGGATCTTGAATTCTATTGCTTCATGGTCACTGCAGCCAAGGCTATCCCTGAGCCTCGCTTTGGTCACCAGCCCTTCCCTGTTGGTGAGAACAAGGTCCAGCATAACATCTTTTCTTGTTGATTCCTCTATCATTTGGAGGAGGAAGTTGTCATCAATGCATTCCAGGAACATCCTGGATTGCCGATGCCTTGCTGTGCTGCCTCTCCAGCAGATGTCAAGGTGGCTGGAATTCCCCACAAAGACCAGGGCCTGTGAATGTGAAGCCAATTCTATCTGCTTGTGGAAGACCTCATCTGCTTGACTCTGTTGGTCAGGTGGCCTGTAGCAGACCCCTACTGTAACATCACTTTCCCCTGTCTTCCCTTTAATCTTAACCCATACACTCTCAACCGTCTCATTGTCCCTCCCCATATGGACCTCCATCGATTTTAGCTGGTCAGTGATGTAGAGGGTAACTCCTTCTCCCCTCCTTACCTGCTTGTCCTTCCTGAACAGCTTGTATTCATCTGTCATTACATTCCAGTCATAGGAATCACCCCATCACATTTTAGTTACAGCCACTATGTCATGGCTTTCCAGCAGTTTAACTTATTCTAGTCTGTTAAAAAATGGATATTTTGTTCTTTGCTGTTAATATTAATGTTTTATCCATGTATTTGTATTTTACTATTATTTGGAATAGATTTTGCATGGTTAATTTTTCAACTCCCTTACAAAACAAATTTTACTCCAAAAATTTAGTAAAAGCTTGTAGTTCATACCACGATCTTCAGCACATTCTAACCATCCTAATATTTTAGGATTCAGTATGTATGGACGTGAAACTCCATCCCAACCTGTCTTTTTACTAATTCATGCCAATAATTGCTAGGGACTATGTCTAGCTGTGAATAATTTGCCTTTCCAAGACTATTGATCTTTTGTCATTGATATTCATTTCCTTTGTCTCATCTTTTGCTTTCAACACATCACAAGTTCAATGCAAACAGTACCACGATCTCAAACAAGGTACCAGATTATGATCCATTTTCCTATTTAAAAGGGTAGTTAAGCCTCCTCAAAGTCATCTGCACAAAAACAATGCCACAATTTCTTAAAAGCAGTGACTACACAGAGTTTCAGACTTGCTTTATAACACCTGATTGAAGTGGTTCATTTCAATGTCCTCAGAAGGGAATAGCTGCCATAAAGCAAGTAACACATGCATACTCTCATGGAGCAACTTGCTTGCAAAAGTACCTGGTTCCGGCATATAAAATGTTTCATGCAAACTACACATTATTGACATGCAGAAACTATTTCACTTTTATGCTTTTCTAGATTGTCATTTTTAAATACTCTGTAATTCTGTTCTAATAAAAAAATAAAGCTTTTTATTTAAAGGTTTTTTGTTAGTTAAGACTTCAGAGAAGGTATCCAAAGTTTCTGTTTAACAAAGCATTTCTGCCAAATGTCATGACTTTACTAAGATATTTATCAATTTTCTTTCTCTCACATTTAGGTTTGGAACAAAAGCCTACACATTTGCTGTAGACAGGACTTAGGTTTGAAGTCCTCATTAGTTGTAGGTAAATATTTCAAAAATTATGTTGTTTTTAGGCAAGATTTTGTTAGAAGCTGATGAGTAAGCTGGTCATAAAATCACTTTTAAAGAGCTGTGATCATGCATACATTAGTAATAGTCTGGGGATAATAAAATTATCATAAAGTGGTATTTATCACTCCTTCTAAAGAAGGCATTACTGTTCAAAAAGTAATTGAGTGCTTAGCTGAACTTGTGTTATACATCAGGGTTAGCTTCGATCTGAAAATGAGTGTTTCCTAAAGGAATATTTTAGAAAACAAAATCTAAAGTCAGAATAGTAGAATTTAGAAATTATGTCCTGAAAATTTTAGTTCATATGCCTCAGACTGTCTTTTCTCATGTAGTTTGAACTACATCTCTCAATAAATGATAGTGTCACGTCTTGTTGATATCATGGGATATTTGGATTCCTGTGCAAAAAAACTGCAGCTTGATCTCAGGTTACATTTTTCAAAATAACAACTTTTTCCCTTTTAGATGATTGTTTCTCATTATAAACAGGAATTATTCTAAAGAACACAGGTGTTTTTAATAAAAAAAAAAACGTTGTAAATAATTCTTTCTAGATTCCAAAAATTATTTGGGCAGAAATATTTCAATTAGATCTAACCATTACCTCAAGGATAGGGCATATTACAGAAGAATCTAAAGAAAAATGAAATAATATTAACTAAATTTTTTGCAAGAAAATTTTTTGCACTTCAGTCATTAATTCTTTACATGGTCCAGCAACTTTACAGCCACTCATCTACACAGAATGGTCTTGAGATAACAGCTTCAGATAAAGGACTTGAAACAACGTGTTTCACTGAATCTTCACAATTGAACACTTGGCTATTACAGGAATCTTCTGAGTGGCAATTCTGGACAGTTCTGTTACCTTTCTGTTGCATAGTTGTTTTCTTGTATTTGTTGATTGACATCCTAGACAAAACATCCCAAAGGCTTACTACCTAGCTAATTCCTGTTGCACAGTTGATCAAATTGTGCACAGATGTAACTTTTGCATGTGTTCAGTAGAAACTGTAGAAAAGTTAGGATGTCAGTAAGAAGTTTTAGAGATGTTTCATATATAAATTATAAATAAGATAGATAAAACCAGTGGAACAATAGCAATAAATGTTGTATGTGTTCGGACTGTCATCTAGTACTATGGATAGTTTGATTATAGGAACTTAGTAAAACGGTGTTTTAGGAGACTTTTTCTCAATCTAGTGAACGACAAAGTAGAAGTCCCCTCCCTGGAAGTGTTCCAGGCCAGACTGAATGCAGCTTTGAGCAACTCAGTCTAGTGGAATACATCTCTGCCCATGGCAGGAGAATGGGAACTGGATGATCTTTAAAGTCCCTTCCAACTCAAACTATTCTGTGATTCTGTGATACCACTGCAAGGACCCTTGCAACGGTGGCTCCAACTGCTACAAACTAGTGAGTGACCATCCAGTTTGGGAGATTTGATTCCCTTCATGAATTTTACCTTGTGTCAAAATCTTGATATACTAGTGTGGGTTCTTTTAATTCCCCCTTTCAGTAAATACTCTGTCTTGAGTATCTGCACAATAAGCTTGAACTTCAGGTTTGGAAACATTTTACAATCTTCATGCTCATGGAAAAAGGTAGTCTGAGGACAGTCTGTCTTTCAGAGTTATCACAATATAAACACTGTTTGATATCAGGATAATCATTGTAATTCTTGTGTCTTTCAGATCTGTTGTGTCAAAATCTGTGAGATTTTGCAGATCTAAAGGAGCAGGAAAAGAGCATGTTGATATGTGTGAGGTTTGCTAGAAGCTGTTATTAGCTTTGATTATGTGTCTTTTGGGTTTTGTCCATTCTGACCATATGCATCCTCATTTTATCCAAATTAATCTGTATGCCTTTCCTCATTTCCACACTATTTCCTTAAAATTGTTTCTCAAAAGCCCTATTTCCTAACTTTACCACATGTACTATTTCAGCTTCCTGCCATCTCTGTCTTTTTATCCTTTTTCTCTGCCAAAAGTTTAGCTCACGCTTCCTGCCCACACAAAATGTTGCTGGTCGTCCTCTCTCTCCTGAATGGCTCCAGATTCCCTCTTTATCTCCAAGTTTAACTAATTGATTATCCTTAGCCTATTAATATGAATAGTAAGATATAAAAACTTTAAGTCCTGGTATTAGAATGTCTTTCAGCCTGAGCTACATGACTCAAGGTGATTACCTGGAGTTACATGTGGCACTATATAAGCCAGACTACTTGATTTGTTTTCATTCAGTGAGAAGAGGAAGAAAGACAAAACAAATGGGGTTGTCTACCGCCTTAATTTTAAAAAAAAAAAAAAAACAAACAAAAAACCAAACAAAATTTCCAGAGGATATGTTAGCTTTTTACTCTTTCTGTTATTATGATTGTGGATTATTATTGCCAAAACCTGATGATCATTCAGTTTTCAATGTAGTTAAATTCCAAGTTAAGATAAGCATAATATTCCTAAAGGAAAGGTGAGGAGGTAAAGCTGGCACTTGTGAGCCTTCATCTGAAGAACTTTTCTCTGTACAAGAAAAGCATCAGCAGAGTGGACTAAGTCCCACGGAGGGAGATCAGGATGAGTAATGGCATGAGGTAAGCAATGGGCAAGGAAATACCGAAAGAACTAAGTTTGATTAGAGTAGAGATCAGAAGGCTAAAGAGAGATGAAAGTTTAATTTCTGTCATCTGGAAGTGGCAGTTTTAGAGAATATAGAGATTCTTCCCAAAAGTGAATGGTGAAATGACTAGATGTAACAATGACAAGTTGCAGTAAGGGCAACACCAACCAAATATAAAGGAAAAAATATTTTCCAGTGAGAGCGATTAAACATGGGAATAAGCTGCCCAGATAGGCTGTCCAATCTATGAAATCGGAGATTTTTAAAACATGCTTTGACAAGGCCTGGAGCAATGTGACCTATGAGGCTAGTTCTGCTTTGAGCAAGTGATTGGATAACATCACTTTTAAAGGTCGTTCCCAACTAAAATTATTGTACGATTCACTGGAGAGAAACAATTCATACTGAAAATTACAAACTGACTATCTAAGTTATTCTCTAGTCATGGAGCTAATTGACCAGTCAAGTACAGATGATTTCAAAAAGCAGTATATACATTTTCGAAGAAATGAAATTACCAATTTATACTTTGAAGGACAAATTAATTTAGTTAGTATATTGATGTTAAATAAGTAATAGGATGAGAAGATGGGTATGGAGGGAAGGAAATAAATAAGTTTAAGGAGAGAAGATGGACTATCCTGGAAAAACATTTAAAGAAGAATTAGCTCTAAATTTAATATGTAGCACCAAAAATAGCTTTCTCTTTAATGCAATCTGAGGCATAAAATGCTCAAAAAAGAAAAGATTCTGGAAAAATATCTGGAAGGAAAGTGACTTCTGCATGTCATCTGGCTGCAGGAAGTGAACTTTTCAGATTAAATTAATTACAGCATAAATAGATCAAGAGTATCTTTTTCTGTTCTTTTTTTCTCAGAAAAAAAAAGAAAAAGAAAAATGTAGCTGTTTTGACAATTTTGGATGCTGTAAATTGATATTTTTATCTGGTTTTTTCCTCTGAAAAAAGAAAAATTTAGATCAAAACAACCAGATAACCAGATGCCTTTACCTCAAGAATAATTCAAGCCAAGTATCAGAGTATTAAGACACCTTAATAACTGTCAAAAAACTCCCACATATTCTTTAGAGTATCTAAAAGACCGTAGGTTACAACTTTCAGTTACAAAGACTGGCTTGAGAGTTAGTATCACAGTAGACTATAGAGTGAAATTCTTCAAGTGACCGGTTACTGACAAGAAGAGTTATCTAACGTATCTCAAGGATAAGAAGATCTGAAATTTGGGACACTTGAGACCTGAAAATCCTGGTGAAATTTATGAAGGGATTTTTATATAGCAGACACCATATGTACAACCTTGAGCAGATAAATTCCTCACCTGTGTACTATTATTCATCTACCTCATCCTTTGTAAAATTAATTTCAAAGCAAATGACTGGAAATATGCATAGATACAAGCTGTAGTTTCTTTAAAGTTGAGTAATGCCAGGCTATGGAGCTTAAAATAGCAGTAACAGCTAAAAGCTATGGCAAAAATGAAGAATGAGGAAGTTATTGTATGTACTCAGATGTGATGGTCATAGAATCATAGAATCATAGAATCATAGAATCATAGAATCATAGAATGGCATTTTAGACATGAGTTAATTTTGACAGAGAAAAGTTTGATGTCAAAATTTAATTTGGAAACCATAAAAATTCTTACTATGTATATGACATTTCAAAGGCTCTCAGAATATTTATGTCTTTATTTCCATGTGGTTTTCCTAGCAGGAAATAGCTCGACTTTCGTATTTTCAATAGTTCTGTTTTAACATTGTTGTTTTCTACATTTTGAGGGGGAACTTGTCCCTGAAGTGCACAACTGATAACTTCTGTGTTAGGTACAGCTTCAACACAAAATCAGGATAATTCATATTGATCATTCATCTACTCAGAATAAAATATGAGGTGCTTCAACAAACAACACAGTAGAGAGTTATCAAACTACCTATCTACATTTTATCTACTTAAACGGCGAACAGATTGGTATACGTGCACGTGAACACATATGAGCAAACAAACATGTACATATGTAAATGTATGTATGTATATGTTTGTAAATTTGCTTTAGTTTGCATGTGTTTTCTCTATGTATTGCTTTGTTTCATTTTTTATTTTCTGCTTTGTGTAGAAAGACAGCATACTAACAGTTGCTGGATGGCCGGGGCCTTACGTGAGATTCTTAAGTGCCAGCTGGAAGTCTATACTGCTGAACTGTCATTTGATGACGACCTATATACGACAGGTCCTTTGTGAAGCCATAAACAAACATGTGAGAACACATTTTTCGTACCTGTTTGTTCTGGTTTGAGACAGTGCTTTATTGTCAGTACTTGGTAGAATTACTGTATTTGGAGACAGCTGTATTGGTTACACTGTATGTTTTGCAATCATTCATAAATAACAGTTATATTGCCTACAGAGGAAAACTTAAATATCTGAAAAGTTAGCATTATTATTTAAACTTGAACATGGCTGAAAATAACAAGATTGAAAATATCCCAATGAATTATTTAAAAATGTCAATTCTATGACTAACAGAATGTGGAGAACTGTTACGTATTGATATGTTGTAGTACCTTTAAAACAAATGTTCCAGTGATAAAATCATGACAAATCTGTAAACTCATTGCTAGTTAAAGAAGGCAATCTGTTTATAATGAAGCAGAAAATGAAGAAATGTTAAGAATTCTTGCTTTGCATATGACAAAAAAGTTATATATATATATATCATTATCTCGCACTGAGATAGTGAAATATTTCCTGTTCCAAGGGAATCATTAAAAAATATTTTTAGGTGAACAACATTAAGTCAGTAAACACCCAACAATTTCCACCTTATCCTAAATTCAGGATTGGGTTGAGAAGATCATAAGATATTAATTTTAATATTTGATTATGAGAGGATTTCTAGTAGAATATTAGTGGTGTTCCAGCATCTAGAAAGAATAAGTGGACTAATCAGTAAAACTAAGATGGTTTGTATGACAAACCAAGTAATAGAAAAAGCAATCTCAGAAGGTTCCTCTTTATAGATGTACTAGAGATTAGAGAGATAATGAATCTGACAGTGTGTTTTTAGAAGAAAATGCAATTGCTGTGATTCAAATATTAAGGTGTTTATGAGGAATTTGTTGTGCTACTGTATGATAAATATGTCATATACTGTATGATAAAATGCATTTATTCTATCTTATACCTCCTAAGCAGATTTAAAGCCACTTAAGTCCTGGATATATCCCTGCTTACCTTCATGTATTTTAACTAGGTGTTTTCAACAAAATCAAAGGTTGATTCAGCTAAACAAAGTTCTGAGTTAGTCTTAGAGGTTCCTTCTTCTCTCCTTCAGCTGCAGAGGAACCTGGATTACATTGGCTGATGCAGCCTAACATGAGTGAGGTTGTACAGCAAAAACATTGGTGCTGAGGGCTTCCTCCCCACACTGTATAAGCTTTGGGAGAAAGTATGACTTTTTAAAATGTTTGATGTCTTCCATGGTTAAACAGTTCTGGATAGAAAGTACTTTTTGGCTGAGGAAAATAACACATGGCAGAGGCTAGTAATTGGAAGCTAAAGACAGACAACTTCACAGGGGATGGAAGAAGTTTTCTAAGCAAATAACTGTATCTAAGTAGAATGTAATTGTCAATGTCACATACAACAAACTATGCTGGATGGCAAACAATGCTTCTTGATCTGGAGCTCCATGAAGAGATGAAGAACAAGACTCCAGTTTTTTTTTCTTAAATTCCTGCACAAAACAGCAATTTGAAAATCTAATAAAAATTTCAGTTGAGATTTGTAACAAGATGAAACAAGTAGCAAAGAGGGGAAGAGAAATAAGGGTAGTAAATCAAGATATGTTCATTTTGCATACAAAAGATTAGCTTGCCACTTACATGGCAACAGGAGATTGAAATTTTCTTTCTCAGACAACAAAGTTTACGTCTATAACAGGAACACTAGTCGAAAACATGCCATTATTACATCCATTTCCAAATACTTGTTACTGTTATCCCCTTAAAATGGATGAATTAGTATAATTGTGTACTATTTTTGTCCTTTAGGGGGAGGAGTTGAAAATAATCTTTTCTGAAGAACAGTATCTTCTTTTGAAAGACATCTTAATATTCGGGGGTCTTGACATTCAACTAACTAAAAGAAATGATTACAAAAGATGAAGCTTGAAAATCCACTAATCCTTAATGAGAATTAATCTCTTAACTACTTTAAAGTAGAGATGTTTTATATTCATGAGGAAATCCTGCATAAGAAATTATGTTCTGAGCATGTGCTGTTCGACATTATAGTACTACTGGAATTAGTTTCAATTAAGAAAATTAATCTGAAAATGGTTACTGAATATTCTGACATAGCAGAAATTTGATTGTTAATATTCTAAACAGTTCACACTGTGGGGGTTTTTTATGTGCAAATATTGAACACATTCTTATTTAATACAGATGGAAGGGATTTTTGATCAGTCAGGAAATGTTTTTTCCCCAATATTATGCTAGGATGAAAAGAGGCAATATGCTTTATTGTATTTATAAAATTGATGCACATATTTCTTTTTTTACTACTGAGAAGTAAACAAATCTTTAGTTCATCTTAGTATATCCCATTTCTATGTACATCAGAGTACTTATTGTCAAAGATTTACCTGAGAATCCACCTTTTTCCATCAAAATGACCCAAAATCTTCTTCATCTGTATATATATATAAATGTGCATGGCCAGTAACAAAGCAGGGACAAATAAATAGTAGAAGTCTAGGAAGCCTAGGAAGTGCTCCAGGATCAATAAATTATGGAAATGAACCATGCTACAGTTTAAACTCTGTAAAGTTTTTCTTGTCCAACAAGAAACATCAAAGATAATGTCAGAGAAGCATCTTTGTGTGACTTTGAATCTGGTGATTTTCTAATAATAGGATTCCTCATGAAAGCCTGAATAGGAAGAGGTATAGCATTTAAAACTCAAATCTTAAAATATGAATATAAATGTAAAACATATGTGAAGTGTGTGTATATATGTGCGTGTATATACATATGTCAATATTGTCATAATTATAGTTGATAATATTGTGATTATTATGCTTACAGTATATATATAAACCATTCCTCAATAGCTCCGATGAGTCTCATATCCTTTAAGAAAGTTTACCAAGTTTTCATATATTTTATTGCTTTGTTCCTGAATCATTATTAACCACATAATAGACTGGAAACAGATGATTTTGAGCTAATGAGCAGCATCTGATTTGGAGTGAAGAAAGAAGAAGCCAAAGATTAACAGATATTCTAGGTATCTCATATAATTGGACTCAATCTCCCATTTCTGGGAGATTGTTTTTATGAAGTATTCTAGAAAAATAAGACATGTTGCTGTAACCTAGTTGCAAAGAGGGAAAGCCAGAAAAGAGATACATAAAGATACGGAGCCAAAGAGCCTGATGCTTATCCAGGTTCTTTTGAAATGTTGTGATGCTGTTTTGCAGCAATTACTGTCTGTCCTGAGTTTAGCTAAAATCCCAGTCCTGTTTAGTGATTTTTACTTTTCAGTTTAGCCTCTTCTAAATGGCTGCACTTTCTGAAGTTCACAGCATGTTTTTGCAGACAGTGTGTGCTACTGGCAGTGATAACACCTGGTGTTTACAGTTACTGCCTGGGACTGGGATGCAGAAAGGCTCTTGCTGATACTTATTCCTACAGTGACCAAGGCCACTGCTGGCTCTTGTGTGCCACGCTGGGGGTGCTGGGAAGTAAGAGGGGTCACATCTGGTGGGTTAGACAGGACAGGTGACCAATAGGATTATTCAATTCCATATACGTCATATTTAGTATAAATTGAGTGATCACAAGACTTTTGTCCCTCCTTCCTTGCGCTTTTCTGCAGTGGCCAGTGGCCAGAGAGGACTCCATCTGACCTTTTGCTTTTGATCCAGATCCTGAGTTCCCGAATCCAGCTTCTGGCGCCGCTGAGCCTGAGGCTTCCCCAGTGTCTCCTGCTCTGCAGCACCACTGGTGATTGCTGTCAGGAAAGGGAGTCAGGTTTGATATCGGGCTACTATCTGTAGATGTATATAGTTCTTTACTTTTATCATTCCACTATTATTTCTATTATTTTTTCATTAAAGCTGTTCTAGTTTTTTTTTTCTTCTCTAACCTGAAAGTCTCTCTGCTTCATTCCCTTTTCCTTCCCATTTGGGGGGGGGAGAGGGGGTTAGAGAGCATCTGTCCGTGTTAGTGGCCAGCCCAGCCCTAACCTTCGACATTGTCTTAATTCTCTGAAATAAAAATTTCACTGGTTTCAAGTACAAAGAATATCTATAAATCAGAGTAAATATTCTGGGCCTCTGTGTGTTTCTGTGTCTCAGTATCTAATAAACTAATGAGAAAAAAAATAATCTTACTATTTATGCAATTAAGTTCCCTTGAACCATGCACTTCCCTAGCAGTTTAAACTTTTATGAATGCTCCTAATGTGATACTACTAATGATAACTAGTCAAGTAGCCCTGTAAGTCTATGACTTCCATTTAATGTGATAACTGGCAAACATGACCTCCATGTATTTCAGTCAACATCTTGGGAACCACAACAGTTGTGTTGGTTTGTATTCTGTTTTCACTGATTAATTTGATTCCCTTTAGCTGTTAAAACTAGGTAATTTGATCTGGAAACGACGTGACACTTCCATTAAGATCTGAATGTTACTCACTTACTGTACAGTGGAACATAAAAAATAGACCTGTCTTGTGCAGGTTCACAATACATAATGACAGTGGAGAAATGAAATAGGAAATAAACTTTCTGTAATGCAATGAGCATGTAATGAACATAAAACAGCAATTTTATAAAAGTGTTAATAACTGATTATTAAATATGAATGTTTATGATTTCCATCAGTCAAGTCTATTTCATTTATCACAGTGTATTTGGGTGACAATGAAGGCACAACAATGAAGACAATTTATTTGACTTCATTATCTAAACTACTGTGCCTTAATGCCCCTGCTGTTCTAGCTTTCCTAATGTATCCTTTCAAGGATGCTATTAGGTACCTGCTTTTTTTCTAGGGTGATTTTTTTTTTTTATATTTATTATTGAGTTTATATAATTATAAACCACTAGCAACACTCAAATCCTTTCTTAATTTACTCCACATATATCCATGTCAACTCATTTATACATCTTTATATGCACAAAGTAGATCTGTTCTTTATAGAAACCCACTGTTACCTTTATTATTCTATATGAAGCAAAAGTCAAACAATGAAACATCAAGGTTCATATGAAGCTATAAAATAGCCACACAGAAAAATCATAATATTTCTGAGAATGTAAGAGTAAAGATACATCAGGGAAAAAATAACAAACAGGAGGATGTAAGAAAATGTAGGATGAAATAGGAAAGGTTTATTCTGTTCGTTCTAGGTATTTTGATTCTTTTGTGTTGGTTTCTTTTCCACCTGCAGTCTCATCCTACTGTTCCCTGATAAATGCTGACATACCATTGAAGCAACTATTTGCATTACCTTAGAATACTTAGAGATGTTCAGGCTGTGCCTGGAGTACTAAGTCTATTTCTAGTCATCATAATTCAAGAAAAATGCAGGCAGACTGGAAAGGGTCCAAAGGAGGTCCACAAAGAACTGGAGAACCTGACCTTTAAGGAAAGACTGCAGGAGTCAGGTTTTTTCTCCCTGGAGAAAATAAAACTCAGGGGGGGATCTTATCACAGTATTCCAGTACTTGAAGAGTGACTATGAAGAATATTGAAGGACTCCCTTCATAAGGAGCAGATGGGGATGACAAGGGAAAAAACGTGCAAATTGCGCTGGGAGACGTCTCCTCTAGACAATAAGAAAGAATTTTTTTACAGTTAGTATGACCATTCACTGGAACAACCTCTTCAGGGATGCCGTAGGGTCCTCACCTTGGAAGGTTTTCAAAATATGATTGGACAAGGTGCTCCTTTTCTTGTGAAAATTTGAACCAAGTGATCCTTTGAGATCCTTTCCAATCTGGATTATTCCATGATTCTATGAAATTAACAACCTATCTCACAATTTTCCACCTTTCTTTGTAGTTACAATAATGAAATATATGCTTAGGCTTTGTTTTATTTGTTGCTGCTCATTTTTTTTCACAGGCAGTTGTTCCCTATAGGTTCAACAGGAATGGACAAAATAAAGAGTATTTTTAACTTCACAAATTAAGTATCATATGAAGACTTAGCCAGATTTTTTTTTCCCTTTTCATTCTTGACAAACTTTGAGTTCCTGATTAAAAAAAAACCCCTATCACCAGAAATCATAGTACTGTTGTTTCATGATTCTTTTGTCTCCAGACACTGCTGCAGGTGTCAGCTATAGCCTATTTTATTTTATAGACTATTTCTTTTATTTTTTTTTCTTTATCTCTTTTCTTTTTTTTTTTTTTTTTTTTTTTTTTTAAACTGTACTGTTTGAGTACAGGGAATCATAACATTGGGAATCTTGACTGGTATCCATTAGATAGAATGGAAATGGAAACATGAGTATTTCAATAAGATAATGAAAACAAGAACTTTTCTTTATGGTACTTGTTTTCATCTGAAAGATTGAAATTATAACTGCAGATAACATAACTGTATTCTGACCAAAAATTGCAATTATAAAGAGAGGGAGAGAGGGCAGAAATGTCTTCTGTTAAAGACCAATTTATGACTGGTAAGTAATTAAAACTGAACATTTTATCAACCTTACTTGTGGTCAGAGCCTATCACACTGATTCTTTTCTTAGAGAGAGACTGGTTAAACTGCAAGTCACAAATACAATTAACAATTAAGCATTTTAAATTAGGACTAGATTTTGTGCTTGTAGGCAGAGTTTTGTATATGGTAACAGCATGATCTCATGCTGTTTTATAGGATTACATCAAGTGCAATACTTCAAGAAAATGCAGATCTCCAAACAAACTCCTCCAAGAACACACTGAGTGATTTTATGTTTAGAGTAAGGGTAACTATTGAGACAGGGACTACAGTGAACACTTAATATCAGAGAGGTTTCAGCAGAAAGGGGTGTATGGGGGGAGATGATTAAAGAAGATTTCAGGGGAATGAGGCTCAAATATCTGAACACAGAAGAAGGACTAACAAAAGCTTTCACACTTGGAGACTGAGGTTAAGACTTGCTTCTGGAAGCAGTCCTTATTAAGTTAATGTTAATCAGGGGAAGAAGAGTGGATGGAAAAATGCTGAAATAAGAGATATCTTGGAGAATAAAAACCACAGAACTGAAAATAAAAGCAAGAAAGGAACCATTCAAAGAGGAAAGGTTCAAAAAGTAATATTC
The DNA here is from genome assembly GCF_000703405.1 of Apaloderma vittatum. NCBI lineage: Eukaryota > Metazoa > Chordata > Aves > Trogoniformes > Trogonidae > Apaloderma > Apaloderma vittatum. The sequence continues at coordinate 59,997 of NW_009703122.1, read as the reverse complement.
TCAAAGTAAAGATGACGAGGTGAATGGGGTAGATAATGCATGTAGAGAAAGAATAAGGTGACCAAACCAGTGTGCCTGGGGCAAATTAGAAGGAGGAAGAGAAAACTTTCCCCCTAAACAATTTATATGGCAGTAGAAGAGTCACCAGTATGGTTGTGCAAATCAACAGACAGAACCTGGACTTCACCTTTAACTCAGAAACATTGGTTCATCGGAAAACTTTCCTGTTTGTATGACTGAGATGTGGCTACATATTATATATGTATAAATTATGCATAAGCATTCCAAATCTGATTATTAGGTCTAGCCCAACAAATGCAACAGGCTGGGAAATTTTCTGTATGAGGGTACACTTCTCAGTTTTCTAATAAAATGTAGGTATGAACACTTCCGATGCAAGGTGTGTGAAGTTGTTTTAAACGAGAACATATGTAAAACCTTTCTCAACTCACAAAATCAGTCTTTCAGTAAAGCTCAAAGGCCTGAAATATGTGATCATTTTTGCAGAACTGATTATGCTCATACAGTTTTCATAGTGAGAAATTCATTTTCCATGTAGGAATTTTTGGGGTCTTTTTTTTTTTCATGTATTCTTACTTTATAATTCCTAATATTGTTCAGAAGTGGAAACAGAGAAAAAAAACCAAACCACTAGGGGATAACGATTCTGATCCCTTAAAAAAACCAAGAGTTATGAAAGAGCGCCTAACATGTAGTTTGATTTACAATTATCTAAGCTCCATTAGAAGTTCAATTTTATCTATATATTTTCATTGCTGTGAAGAAAAGTGGAAGCAGATGTCAAGGAAGTTGAATTGGTCTGCGACTGCTAAATTCAAGCTCTTTTTTTTTACTAATTACTAAGTTAGTTATTTGAGTATCCATAAGATTTTTTTTTAATCTTTCTTTTCCATGGAATCACAGAATGATTTGAGTTGGAAGGAACCTCAAAGATCATCTAGTTCCAACTTCTTCAACCTTGTAAAATTTAAGTTCTGGACGAATAGCCCAGAGAAGACCTTACTGGAGATCAATTCAGTTTTGTGGGAACAGGTGGAAAATTCTTCCTTGTCTTTTCAAAATATTATAGGGAAGTATGACAGGAAATTCCAGAACTATCAAATACGCAAGTGTGACAAACAGATTCTTCTTCAACAGAGCCAGTTAAGTGAATGGGTACAAGCTTCCCATATGATAGCTGAGGATGGAAAAAGAAAAATTACCACTGTAACTGATCTTAAGGAGAATATAAAATAATTAAAACTTCCACCTTATAAACAGAACTTTCTGTAGACCTTTGGAAAGTTAAGTTCCATTTTCCCTATTTCCCACATCCTGAAATCAAGATAGAAACATGCTAAATACTCCATATAGCAAAAGTTTTAGCAAGGGCACTCATGATGCTTACACATCAGTGTTTAGTTCCTGTTGTGACACCTTGTAGTACCTTGAATACATCCATGGGGCCAGATGATGTGAGTTGCTTACCAGAGTCACATGTGAAATTAGAAGTGATGCCCCATGAAGTCTGAAATTATTCTAAACAGATGTACTCAAGAAACCAGATCTTTTCCACCTTGTTTAACGAGATTTCTTAAAGGCTTATTTTGAGGCATTGACCAAAATCTTGTTGAAAGTACAATTTAAATGCATTACACGACATTCTTTCTTCTACTACTTTATTGGTGCTTAAAGAACAATACAGATGAAAAACAGTATCTTTTTTTTCAAAGGTTTTACTTTTTATTTTTCTGAAATGCTCATACTGAGATTAAAGGATCATGAAAAAAACAATGAATCATTAACAAAATCTGAAAACAAATTATCTTCTCTTGCATACTATCTTGAAGATGAACCTCTACCTGGAAAATCTTGAATTTTTCCTGTGAGCGTGTTCAAGAACAGCATTTGAATTTTAAGATGAAATTCATGGCTGGAGCACGTCTCTGGTTTAGACCAATTCTCATTCTCTGTAAGAGAGAAACTCAGAATGAACCATTAGACATCCTGGATCCTGATTGCATCGTGTATTCTATTCACTGTGAACTTAATTTGTGAGAACCGTCTCACAGACTTACCATAAGGCTGTCCTGACTTGAGAACAATGGACAGAAAAAAAGTTATGTCCTATTTCAGAATGTAAGTATGACAGAGAATAGGATAAGGAAGAATTTTTGCAGATGAAATTGAGGCAATGAAACCATGAACAATAATCTATCTGAGCTCTAAAAGAACAAATCATGCCAGACAAACTTGTTCATTCTGGTGATTGAAATTACAAAATTAATGTACAAAGGTAATACATCAGATGTAATAGAGATTTAATTTATGAAAATATCTTACATTGTCTATCAAAGTCTTCACTGAAAAGTCAGTTCAACTCAGTCTGGATAGAGCAGCTGTTCTGGTACACTCTATACTGTAGTAAATCTAAAGTAATACCTGCACACAGTTTAAATACAGAGAATCAGGCTGTAAGAACAGAGAACTAGTTCTGTTCTGAAAGTGCTGTGAGCAGAGGTGGGACAAATCAGAGTAATCTTTCCTACTTCTTTGAACTTTGTGGATTTAATAATATTGAGATACAGATAACTTCTTATTTTAGTATGAGAAATCACTGTTATGGTCATTGCACACTAATATTCTGCATTTTAAATACCACAAAAACATAGAATTAAAGAATTGTCAGGGTTGGAAGGGACCTTAAAGATCATCTAATTCCAACCCCCCTGCCATGGTCAGGGACATCCCCCACTAGATCAGGCTGCTCAGAGCCCCATCTAGCCTGGCCTTAAAAACTTCCAGGAATGGGGCTTCCACCCCCTCTCTGGGCAACCTATGCCAGTGTCTCACCACTCTCATGGGGAAGAACTTCTTCCTAACGTCCAATCTGAACTGATCCATCTCTAGCTTCAATCCATTCCCCCTAGTCCTATCACTACCCAATATCCTAAAAATCCCCTCACCAGCTTTCTTGTAGCCCCCTTGAGATACTGGAAGGGCACAATAAGGTCTCCTTGAAGCCTTCTTTTCTGCAGACTGAACAGCCCCAACTCTCTCAGTCTGTCTTCATAGGAGAGGTGCTCCAGCCCTCTGATCATCCTCGTGGCCCTTCTCTGGACACCTTCCAGCACATCCATTTCTTTCTTGTGTTGTGGGCTCCAGAACTGGACGCAGTACTCCAGGTGGGGTCTCACGAGAGTGGAAGACACAAAGACTGTACCAAAAGCATAGACAGCAGGTCAAGGCATGTAGTTGTTCCCCTATATTCAGTACATGTGAGACCACAACTGGAATAATGTGTCCAGTAAGACCACATCTGGAATAATGTGTCCAGTTTGGGGTTCCCTGTGGAAAAAAAAAAAAAAAAGGCATTTGCAAGTACAGTGGAGGGGAAGCAGGATGGTCAGGAATTAGAAAAAAATGAGATAACTTGCTTAGCCTTAAGAACAGACAGATCATAGAATCATAGAATGGCATAGGCTGGAAGGGACCTTCGAGATCATCTAGTCCAACCTCCCTGTCATGGGCAGGGACGCCTCTCAACTAGATCAGGCAACACATGGGGTGAGGTAAAACCTTATCTATAACTATCTAGTGGATGAGTATGAAGAATATAGAGTCACGCTTTTCACAGAGGTGCAGAGTAGAAGGACAGGAGATAGCACATAGATGTTACAACATGAAATATTCTGATCAAGTATGAAAAAAACATTTTTCACCTTAATGTTAGTCAAGCACTGGCACAGGTTGCCCAGAGAGACTGCAGAATCTCCATCTTTGGTGATATTCAAAATTTAGTTGAACAAGATCCCAAAAACCTTGATGTAATTTTGAGGCTGGATTTGCTTTGACCAAAGGATCAGACCAGAAGATCCACAGCGGTCTAAATCAAAATGTTCTAACACTTAACAGGTTCTGATTCTATGATTTTCCATTTAGGAAAAATAGCTAAACAGTAAGAATTGAGTCATAAAACTCCATCGTCAAATAAGGGGACTAGTTATCCTCGCTACTCACAGAATCACAGAATCACAGAATGTTAGGGGTTGGAAGGGACCTCTGAAGATCATCTAGTCCAACCTTCATCCCAGCATACCTAACCACTACACCATAGCCTCAAGTGCTACATCTACTTTTTTTAAACACCTCCAGGGTTGGTGACTCCATCACCGCCCTGGGCAGGCTGTTCCAGTGCCTCACCACTCGTTCAGTAACGAACTTCCTCCGAATATCCAATCTAAACTTACCCTGACGCAACTTGAGGCCATTTCCTTTTGTCCTGTCATTAGTAATTAGAGAGAAGAGACCAGCACCAGCCTCACTACAGCCTCCTTTTAGGTAGTTGTAGAGGGCAATAAGGTCTCCTCTCAGCCTCCTCTTCTCCAGACTAAACAAACCCAGTTCCCTCAGCCACTCTTCATAGGGCATGTTTTCCAGACCTCTCACAAGCCTTGTTGCCCTTCTCTGCACCCACTCCAGCACCTCGATGTCCTTCTTATACTGTGGTGACCAAAACTGGACACAGTAATCGCGGTGCGGTCTCACGAGTGCCAAGTACAGGGGCACAATCACCTCCCTCCTCCTGCTGGTCACACCATTTCTGATACAGGCCAGGATGCCGTTGGCCTTCTTGGCCACCTGGCCACACTCCTGGCTCATGTTCAGATGGTTGTCCACCAACACCCCCATTTCTTTCCATCATTTCTTTCCTTAAAATAGCTGATAACTATATCTAATTTACATCTTTTACTTATATTGTTATTTCATTCTTTTTGTTTCCTTGATTATGGAAACAAAATTTCTGTGTGTTTTAAATTTTCTTTAAAAGGTACAATTAGTCACTCATTTTTTAGTGTTCTAATTCTAGCTTTACAATTATTAACAACTGTGAGTTAGTTTCATTCCTAGTCAGTCCTTACTCTCATTGATTCTAGATTATGTATTAATCCACTGATATAAACCCGGCATCTTTTCCTAAATTTCAGACAATTTCAAGCTTCTGCCACATGGAATTTCTATGTGCTGGTGCCTGGGGTTGTTCCTCCCCCAGTGGAGGAACTTGTACTGTTTGCTGACCTGCACAAAGTTCCTGTCAGCCAATTTGTGCAGCCTGTCAGGCATCACAAATTTCTGACATTTCAGCCACTCCTCCCAGTTTTGTGTCATCAGCAAACTTCCTGAGAGAAGGTTCTGTCCCACCATCCAGATCATTAATGGAGATGCTGAACAGGGCTGGACCCAGTATTTCACTCTTATTTATGTGACAAAGGCCACTCCAGTAGCCAAAGGAGATCTGGGAATCAATAGGAGAGTTGGCTCTTCTCTGGAACATTATCTTTTGTGATTTCTTTCACTGTTTCCTCAAGTAGCTGAAAAAATATTTTAATTTTTGATTTTTGTTTTAATTATGGAAGTTATTAGCATGCAGCAGTACTTAGGCATCCTTCGTTTTATTTCTATCTTTCATAACCAGTGTATATCTTTCAGCTGCCTGTTTCTGGTAATGCTGGATATTTTGTCATATTTCTGGTATCCGTGTAAGTAGAATTTTGTTTCCGTCAAATGTAAATTTATCAGTTGTGTACCTTTAAACTTATACAATTCCTCGTATACTATATTTTCCTTAAATATTTTTCCTGCTTAGTAACATCTATTTAAAAACAGTACTGTGTGTTCAATAAAGTATTCTCTATGTATAGATGCATACAGGTATGCATGCATATATAAATATGTACATAATTATAAATAGATATACTGTTCCCCCCTTCCTGACTTTGGCTTTCATGTATTGATACATAAATTGAGTTAGAAATTTTATGTTACAGTTTTTTCCATATACTGATACTGTCACATAAGAAAACATTCAATTAACAGTATGATAGTTTGCCAGTGATATCACTGAGACAAAATTTCACCTCCTTGTGAGTACCCAGCTAAGTTTACTTTAGCTTCCTGAAAGATTTGTTATTAGAGAGGAGAGTCTTCTATGAATCCATTCGGTCAGTTGATGCAAGGACCTTACACGAGTGAATATAAATTTGGTTTTAGATTTTCTAAATTAATATCTTATTTAATAATTCCCAGAAATAAATATATTCACAAATTAAGAATTACTATCACATTTAGGGATGACAACCATAATTTTCTTCTCATCTTCAGTCCTTAAAGTAATCTAATTATCCTGAATCTTCCGATTCTGATACTCCCTTGCCTTCAAAACCACAGGTTTCTTTCCAATATGAATAAAACCAACCAATATATAAGTATATGTAACATTCACTGCACCTACATCTTGGTATTTCAAGCCAAATCAGCTCTGCCTATGCTTATAGACACTTTGAAATTGATATGTCTTGTCTAGAATCTGGACTTCAAAGTGAAGTTGGTGTCATAAAACCCCTCACTGCTTCAGATCAGGTAAAGTTTTAAACTCACTTATGAATGAAAAAACCAACAAACAAGCAAACAAACAAACAAAACCAACCCACCTTATTATTGAACTCAGCTTCCTCTTTGAAGTCTGACTTCAGTTCAGTTTTAAAGGTTCTGTCAGGAAAGTCAGCAAGATTTGAGCTGGAGTCTTGATTTCTGCAGCATACTCTGTCCTGAGCTCAAGCCCCAGGGGCCCCCAACATAAGACATGGACCTACTTGAGTGGGTCCAGAGGAGCAGCATTCCATTTCTTAAGGAGGACCTACAGAAAAGAAGGGGAGGGACTCTTTATCACGGAGTGTAGTGATAAGATGAGGGGTAACAGTTTCAGATTGAAAGAAAGTAGATTAATTTAGATATTAGAAAATAGTTCTTTACTATGAGAGTGGTGAGACATGGAACATGTTGCCCAGAGAAACTGTGGATGCCTCATCCCTGGAAATGTTCAAGGCCAGGTTGGGTGGGGATTTGAGCAACCTGATCTGGTGGAAGGTGTCCCTGCCCATGGCGGGGAGGTTGGAACTAGATGATCTTTATGGTCCCTTCCAGCTCAAATCATTCTATGATTTTCTATGTTTTATATGGATGTGGTGCCCATACAGATATGATCACTGCTACTCTTCCTCATCAGGAGCAAATCTGGGGAATTCACTGCATAGGATGGGGAGAAAAATGAAAGACTAGACCTAAACCTGGTGATTTTGTAGTAAAGATTTTTGTGTTCTTTCAATCTAATCTCACTTCACTCTCCTTCATCTGTGTTAAAAAAAGAAGGGTTAAAAAAAAACCAAAAGGAGAGATCTTTTAAACATGAACAGGGATCTCATATTCAAGACAACTTTGTAACAAGCACTTTGTAATCGCTTGCTGCTTTACCTGCCACTGCTGAGTGATACCCAGCTCCTGGAGCTTTAGTCTGAGCATGTGAGGAAATCCACTCATACAGTACACCTGTACCATAAATATTTCAGATATTTTTGGTTACAGGAGGAAAGTAAAACTAAATATTTTGATGGGGTGGTTTTTTGTGGTGTTTTTGTCAACATAGTAGGCTGTAAACATAAGCTTTAAGAATTAAAAGAGTATTTTTTTTACAATGGTTTAGCTTTCATAATCTACATTTTTATTTTTGCTCTAATGGAGATCCACTGTCTTCTACTTTAATTTTCTTTGGTAAGACGGAATTTCTTCAGGGATTACCTGTGACACAATGTCAGTTCAGGGAGAAGGGAGGCTGCAACGTGTTGGAGGATTCAAAACAACCACCCTTAGAGGAGGTATGGAAGTATGAGAATGGAAGTATTATGGAGGGTCAGAACTCTTCCAGGGTACCAGAAAGGGTTAAGATGATACGTCACCATTGTACTGAATAGGAAAAAATTCTTTGTCTTCAGTGTGGTAAATCAAAATTCTTTGGTACTGGGTGAAAACAAAGATGACAAAAAATTTATTTTATTTTTCTTATCTCCTTTACTGAAGAAAAGAAATAATTTCAGGAAGTTTTGAAGACAAGACTTCTTTTTCAGAAACTGCTTTTACCACAGAATTAGAAAAAGAAAAATAAAAGAAAAAACTACATTAATGAGGTGTAAGAATATACCAGAATTTTTTGATAACATTCAAATAAAAAAAAAAAAATCAAGTACTGTAAATAATAACTTACAGCAATAAAACAAAACAAAAAACAACTTAGTAATATTTTCTGCCCTATCTTCATGACAGAAAGCTGACTTACCATACGTAAGACCTTGTTAAGTCTATAAAGTATAATTAAAACAATGGACAGAAGTTTTGAATGAAGCTCAAACAGATGGTGGTGCAAATGCTTTTTCCTATGGTGATAACAGATTTTAATTTTTTGATGTTTGCAAGTCAAGACTAGATGTAGAGAAAGTAAGCAATAATCAAATAAAATTATTAGGCTAGTGGCAAAAAACAAGCTGACTGAAGCTCCTCGGAATTTTAAAGGAGCCTCAACAAAAATAAAAGCATTTATATTCTTTAGGTCATATTAGCTGAATATTTAGATGCTCTGAAATAAAAGAAAAATTACTTATGAGATACATAATTTTTAAAAGATATCTAGTACCCAGGACTCTAGTTCAGGTGACTATAGATTTTTCCTGGACCCTAAAAGGACCAATTAATACTCCTTATTGATTGAGATTTTTTAATATTATAAATTTGGATAATCAATTCAGACAAGCATTTAGATTCTGTCCTGAAACATCAGATGTGGTATTTTATTTTAAAGTTTAGTATTAATACCAGTATTTACCATTTCCACGGAAGAAAATCCTCCATTGATTGCTGCAGAACAAAACATGCATACATATTGCTTTTACTGTCTCTGCTACAAGATTTGTTACCGTGTATTTTTTAGAAATCTGCATTCTGAGTTTAAATGTTGGGAAAATATTCTTCAAAACTCAAGTGTGGAAGAAGTCACATGAATTGTTGATATTTTCTACAAATAACAAAAGAACCCAAACACATTCTGTATCCTTGAATATATCTGGATGGGTTTTTTCGTGTTTTTTTGTTTGTTCTTTTGACTGAGCATCTTAAGTGTCACAAATATATCCAAAATATTTCTGAGATTAGCCTGTAAGTTTTACGATTGAAACTTTTTCAAGACTCTCTAATATCCTAGCAGCAATTTACCTGCTTTCAAACAACACCTAATTTTAAGTTTCCCGTAGCTGGAGCCGAGATTACCCAACATGCCTAAATGTATGTTAAGATGCTTGTTCTGCATTTACCTCCCACCTAAAGCCAGACTCAGTCTAGATCTGAGAACTTGCTTGCCCATATTCCCTGTAAATGCTGTGTAAAGGAGCAACCAAGGAAAGGCCTGAACCAGACAGAAAACCCAAGGATTTATCCTCCTTTGAAGCTTGAGTCACTGGGTTTGGAGTGTACACTCTGATATTTTCCTCTGCAATTTATGACAAGGAGCTTAAACTAAGCACCCTGGACTGCCCTTCTGGGCTGTGCTGGTGGTAGAGGAGTGTTCTTAAGTTTAAATGAAGTACACTGGGTACCTAAATTACAAACACACACTTCCATCTTTGATTTTCAGCAGTCTTATTTTTGTATATATCTGCATTTTTCTGCAGAAATTAAAGGAAATTAAAAATGTTAGCAAAACTCCATAAACAGTGCTCAACTAACAATCATTCTTGCGTGTTATCAAGTGGTTATGGACCTTAATGGATGTTACTAAGTTGAAAGCTGAAAAGTAACATTGTTATATCACATTTGTACATCTTGTCAAAAACAAATCAATCTCTGTGATATATTTTATGTTGAGTGTTGTATATTAGATTTTTGCTGCAGCACTTACTTAAAGTGTTGTGGAAAGTTTATACACAGGTAAAAAGGTGAAAAATAATCTTTAGGATCGAGAATGCATTAGACAGACCTAAAGAAGAAATCATAAAAAATAAATGATTTGTGTAGAAATCAACCTGCTTTCTTCTAGTTAGCATGGTGTCTTTACAGGATACTTGAATTGCCACGAAGTGGAAGAGAGAAGAAGAGATCAAAATGTTCATTTAGGTAAATGAAACAGGTGTAATAATTCATCTTATTTACTCTTTTTTCTTTTTTTTTCCCCTGCAAATTGATTAATATGAAAGAATAGTTAGGTCTATGACCAAGTCCAGTTCCCCAGACAAGAAATCTATGCAATAAGTTCTGTCCTTCCTTCAGTAAACTTCTTAATGAGCTCTTAAGTAAGCTTCTTCCTGTTTATACCACAGTGTACCTTTACAAAAACTATTTGCCAGGTTCAGTGTGACCATACTAAGTACCTGCTACAGCTGAGGATGCACAGAGTTCAAGTGTGTAACGTTGCAAGGCAAACTAACTATCCTAAAGTCCTGCTTGATCATCTAATTCTGTACTCTTCCTTCTCAACTCTCTCAAGAAAGACCAAAGCCTCTGACGGTTCCCAGAGGGTGAGTCAGTCTGTCTTAATTAGGTTCCTAAATTAATCATGCTGCATATGAACTGCAGTCTTCTTCTGGATCATGCAGAAAATAGAATATGACATACGGCAATATTAGACAGCTTTGTAAAAGAAAGAACTACTGTTACCTTATACAACAAGGTGAAGTTCAAAGAGTACACTTCAGTTTTACAATTTTTACAGCTTTTGTGATCTGTTATTTTTCCATGAGCCCCAAAGGGTTAAAGTGATTTTTGCATGCAGTTGTATAACATAACCGTGCTTGTAGAGTACAGAATTGTTCTGTGGTAGTAAGCAAAGCCTTCTCCTGCCAAAAACAGAAATAAGGGAGGATGCAATTTTTGAGCTCTCTGTTCAATACAAAATGCAGTAGTTCCCAACTCTGAATGATCCATAGGGGTGTTGATAACACAGGTTAGCTTTTAAAAGCTGTTAATCATCTTGCATTGATTTCAGTGGAAGCTGGATATTTCAATGTCTCTAAAACTTTTGTATATATACTTAAATACAAGATGGATTGTATAACAAGTTAGAAAAAAAAAATAAGGAAAAAGGGAAAGAACAAGAGGAACGATGATATTGACCCTGCTTCAGTAAGTTTCTAAATATTTGCATGTCTCTCACCTTCAGAGTCACATATTGTTGTTAAGACTCTGGGTGAAGTATAAAGTAACATATTTATTAAAATGTGCTATATTAGAACTTCTTTTCTACTTCTACATATGCAAATAGACCAGTTCTGAATGCATTTGCTAATGCTATGACTTGTCAATATAATAATATTTTCATAAGTAATAAAATATATTATGAGAAAAACAGTCAGTGAGGGCTTCGTTGGTAAGTGTGTGTCCTGGTTTTAGCTAAGACCTCCATTTCTCTTTAGTGACTTTTAGTTTCCAGTCTAGTCTTTTCTAAAAGGCTGCGCTTTCTGAAGTTAGCAGCATGTTTTTGCAGACAGTGTGTGCTACTGGCAGTGATAACACCTGGTGTTTACAGTTACTGCCTGGGACTGGGATGCAGAAAGGCTCTTGCTGATACTTCTTCCTATAGTGACCAAGGCTACTGCTGGCTCTTGTGTGCCACGCTGGGGGTCCCGGGTGGTAAAAGGCGTCACAAGGAAGAAAACGGTTGCACCTCCTGAGGGGTAATAGGCAGGACCGGTGACCAACGAGAGTATTCCATCCCATATACGTCATATTTAGTATAAATTGTGTGATCACGAGAGTTTCGTCCCTTTTCTGCAATGGCTGGTGTCCAAGAAGGACTCCATCTGACCTCCTGCTTTTGATCTGGATCCCAAGTTCCCGAATCCAGCTCCCTGTATCCAGCTCCCGCCGCCACTGAGCCTGGGGCTTCCCCAGTGCTTCCTGCTCTACAGCACCAATGGGGATTGCTGTCGGGAGAGGGAGTCGGGTTTGGTACCGGGCTATAGTTGTATACAGTTCTTTACTTTTATAATTTCACTATTATTTCCATTATTGTTTCATTAAAGCTGTTCTAGTTTTTCTTTTCTAGACCACAAATCTCTCTTCCTCATTTCATTTTCCCTCCTGTTTGAGGTGGAGGAAGAGGGGGTTAGAGAGCGTCTGTCCAGGTTTAGTGGCCGGCCCAGTCCTAACACATGACAATGTAAAGAAAAAATTTTAGAACAAAAAGATTTTTAAGGATGAGGGGTTTGTGGTTCCCTAATAAGCTTTTATAATTTAAAAATATTTTCAATTTTGTATCTTTTCCATGTTAGAGTTTAGAAATCCGAGACAGTAAAAGGGAAATGACAAGAAACAGTTCTTAAGCCTGTCATGTTCCAGTGAGTTTGAATTTTTAGTATCTCTGCTCTCAGAGCCTTATCTCAGGAGAAGAAGGATGAGATAGCCAGAAAATCAGAATAATAATGGGGAAATTTTATCTGTGGAGATACACTAGGACCAAATACACTTTACTAATGTCTATATACTTACCTTCACTTATTTTTTTGTCATGCTTAGTGGAAGTTTCCATTATATTCTGAACTGAAAATGTTAGCCTTCCAGTTTTCAGCATAACAGTAAAAGCAAGGAGGAATGATATAGCCGAAGAATAGGATCATTAACATCCACGTGATTCCATCTTATCTTGTTTTTACCTAAGCTAACAGCAAGGCACTTAGTATATCACTAAACTACTGATATATGAGAATTTGCCAGAAAACCCCATTAAAAAAAATCACCTCTAAGATTTTTTATAACTAACAGTAAAGGGTACCTCAATGTCTATTTCAAAGCTGATTTGATGAATACAGAAAAGGTCAAACTAAAAATAACTAGACTGAATCAGTTATAAGTGTAGTAACATATGCCTCATTTAATAATGAACTCTAAATTTGCTCTGCAGTTTAAGTAGTATCATGAATGCTAATTCTGACAGTAAAGGGTTATGAACTACCTGTCTGCTCAAGTCTGGCACAAGGTCAGCCAGTTATAGAACTAATGAAAACCCTGATGTACCAAAAGGTGGATGATTGACACAAGTGTGCTAGCTGAAGAAAGTGCTGAGGAACTCTGGTGCATTCAGAATGACAGTGTCCTGAAACACAATTTGCAGCACTTGTTTAGTCCAAGTGTAGGAATAAGCCCAAGTGCTTATTCTCTACATCAACAGCGCCAGAATTCAGGGCACATTTTATTAACCTTTTAGATGCCAATCACCAGGGAATTTTTTCTGGTACGGTTTGTGATGATCAGTCTAAGGCCATTATACTCTGAATATGTGATTATGCTTAGAAACATTTATTGCGTGTAATTCAGATTGAAAATGATGAAAATTAATTATTTTAAATTTTTTTTGAAAGTGAAAGGAAGCAGAAAACTGTAAAACACTTAGAAAAATAACTTTAAAAATGACTATTTAAATTTATCTGAAAAACTTGTGTTCTTCTATATGATAGGAAAACCTTTGTTCCTTTTACCTCTTCCTGTGCACTTCTTTTCCAGATTTTTGCATATCATATGATTAATTTTCATCTGTTGATTTCCATTTTAGACCAATCTGCAATACTATGGTTATTTTTATTTAATACCTAGCTTTCTGTAAGTAATGAGATATTTTTAGAGCATTGAGATTCTGACAACAAAACATGTTCATCTAATCACATAAGATGGGTGTCAGAATGGATAGTGCTAGAAAACAATTAAAAAGCAATTTATTTTTCAGAAATCTTGAAAACATGGAGTAGATAAAACAAACACTTTTTTTTTTCCTCATGTCTGATGTTTTTCTGAATGAATTCTACGAATTCATTCACCCATGTTGGAATTCAGCTACCCAGAAGATGATTTAATGATGGATCTAGGCTGCAGAATTGAGACTGGATTATCAAGATTACATGATTTAGAGACATTCTGACCTAAGTAACTTTCAGGTGTGCAGCAGCTCAGAAAATTTCAGTTTGATTCAGGTAGGATTCTAATTCTAAGAGATGTTGAGAAGTATAGTACATAGTTGAAACAGGGGTTTTTTTCTGTTCCAGTAATAAAAATGTGTTGAATAGGTAAGGGACAAGACCCTTTTGTAGCTGGTAGTAAAAGGGTTTTGTTAAACAGAGAAAGGAAGATATTCAAGTCTCATACGGTACTCCTCAGCTATGGGCTTCTTGTAGTCTTTATGGATGGGCAAATGTCTGTCGACATGTGTAAGTACCACATCAGTCACCTCAGAAGAGTTTCTACATGTCAGCTTCTTTTTTTATTTATCTACAGGATACCTATTAGATGATATTTGAACAACTCTGTCAAGTCTTCAGTGACTAGACATTAAGATCACTATATGTAGCTGCACTATTACCAGGAACAAATTCTTGTAAAACCATTTCAGTAGCTGTGATATACCCCAGGAAGCTTTCTGGAATACGCCAAGTTTCATGACTTCAAGTCTAGTGCTAATCATAGAATCATAGAATCACCTTTATTTTACTTAAATTTCCCAGTCATTATCAACTATCAGGACTTCTAACCTTTTGTGTCAAAGGTGTATTTGGCTAAAATATCTTTTTCAGGAGAAAATAATAAATATCCATACTCCTATACTATATTCATATCCACATACATGAAACACATAGTCAACTACATTTTCCAGATATTTATCTTATATAGAAATAATAACTTTTATGCTGTGACACCTGCTATACTAACCATACACTGACACTCGAAGAGAGTTTCACTAATCTTAAAAGAACATCGTGACCAAACCAGGAAGATCAAGGTGATACTATTCTTACAGTCACACAGTAACTGTCTGGAGATATGACTGAAATCTAAAAGAACATCTGCTCTCTCCCTATTTTGTTTCCTATCAACTGAGTCAACTTCTAAGTGGGGTGAATCACCAAAATATGTGGCTAGAGCATAGGATGTACTTGGAGAGCCTGAGGGAATTGGGTTTGTCTAGACTCAAAAACAAAGGCTATAGAGAGATGTAATTGCAGTTTTCCTCCTTTAAATAATAGAGATTAAAAGAGGATTGAGAGAGGATTGACACAGAATGGATAATTCTGGAACAAGTTGCTTGGACAAAGGCTCACCAAAAGCTGAAGTAACCTAATCTCCTTTCAAAGCTGACCTTTGAGCAGGAGGTTAGCCTAAATAAATAACTGATCCCTCATAGCCTAATTAATTCTAGGAAGCCTAATGCTAATTGTAATGGAATAATTGGTCTATAATGCTGGATAAACTATCTATGTGACTTTTTAAATGTGCTCAAGGCATAACTGGAGTTTAAGAAATGAAAACAAAAGAAGGCAATAAAAAGTAATACAAATAATGTAAATAAAGCATTCCTTGGTTTTGTGCTGTGCCTATCTGCAGCCTGTCAGCTACAAAGAAGGGTTCATATTCTTCTGTGGTTTTCAAACATGAATTTGCTGCTGCTGTATGTCACCTTAGTAAATCTGTAATAGGGACAGTTTTTCATTGTTAAATAGAACAGTGAAAATGTCTTTTCACATGCTGGTGAAACACACGTTTCACATTGGTCACATGCAGGCACAATGAGTAAGCCAGAAAAAACATTCATTAGCATTTCGACACGTGTAAGAATCAAGGTTTTTACAAAACTGATGAATGTAGCAAATTTTCACTGTGATTCAAGACAAAGTCATTTAGCACAGATGTTTCTGTAACTGTGATGCACTCAGAAAATTCAGTGGTCCTTGAACACACAGTTCCCATCTATATGGCATATGCTGAGTAAATAACATTAAAAAAAAGGAAGGAGACTAGTCTAGATAAAGTATGTGTGCTTGGAGGTCATAGCAACAGGCATTTGTTCTTCTCTAGATTTGTTTTAGGGTTTTGGAGTTTGTTTTTGCTTCCTGGCATGTTTATTTGTTTGATTGATTTTTCAGGATAAGAGTTATTTAACGCATGCTTCTTCATTGTGGGCTGAGCAAATGGAAAAACTGTGAACTGTCCCAAAACAGCAGGGAGTGCTTACCAGGTCTTCAGATATTTGTAGCAATCTGATAATATCAGATAATATGATAATCCGATAATATGGCTAATTTCTTAAGAAACTACAATCACCAGATTGAGAAAGAATGAGAAATACATGGAATAGTCTTGGAAGAGGAGAAGGAAGAAAAGAGAGAGTGTAGGAGTAAGGCTGGAGCTTAGTATGGAGATGAATTCTATGAAATAGAAATACGTGACATAGAGAAAAGGCGACACAAGGGAAACCTGGATATCAGATGGGATTATGTAACAAAATATTCAGTTTAGAGTGAAGAGACTAATATCAAAGCCAGTGGTGGAACTATGTTGGGATATGCTATTAGTTACAACCAATTAAAATGAATATACAAACCTTTGTATGACTAAGTACTGGAAGAAGGAAGGTTATGCACAGAATCTCTATACCGGTTCAGTTCACAATCCCATCATTATGCCTTGGCCTCCTTGTTCTGGCTATCACAGGTACAGTAGCACGATCCCCTATAAATTAGAAGTAGCACTAGTTTCACTTTCTGCAGCATTATGAGTAGTTATGTGTCATCAAATGCAGTCTCTTGCCTTAAAAGAGCACTTTGACCTATTTTTTTCCCTTTCCTTACGTGCCAGATAGTATTTTCCTGAGGATATGCCACTTCAGTCATATACATAGCTCGTGTTGAAAAAGACTACACAAAAGAGAGCTCCTAAAGCTTCCTATTCTCTTTCTTTTTTAGCTGTTAACAATAACAGTGAGAACAGTGATGGTGGAAGTGGAAAACCAGAGATCATTCATTCATCCTTTTGCTTTTCTGGATCTGAACTTTCCATGTGACTAAGAAGAGCAGGGTCCTCATTCATGTTCCAGAGAAAGCTTACCCTAAATACATATGTTGATAATGGTATATGAAAGGAGGCTATTCCTTCTTCATCACATACACTGTGACTTGTCGTTAGGTCAGAGTGACACATACTCTTATGCTTTCTCAGGTACCATCTACTCTGTAATCACTACACGTAAAGTGGAACTACTTCCAACAACAGCAGTTGAGACTGACTGACTGTGGATGTCCCAGAAACTGATCTTCAGAGCTCTGCTGTGGGCGATATAGATGTTACACACGGAGATAATCTAGAGACCTACTACCAGATAAAAGGTACATAACTCTCACTTTCACAGCCTGTCTGTGGTGAGATGTGGCATAGGTATGTACCACAATTTAAAACAGGGTTCAAAGTTGTGAACACACTCCTGCTAGTGCAGACTTTATCTTTGTATCTAATTAATATTTAAACACACATAGTACAGGCAAGCAGCTTTTAGAAAAGCAGTGAAGAACTTTCCCTCATCTATACTCATGTTGTTCCCAGGTAGTACTTTAAGGTAGAAGTGTTTTTGCAAGAAAGGCTTTGTGGGGTTTGATTCCTCTGCATCAAAAAGGAAATTTAGGGCAACAGTGTCTCATGTTCCCCGTGAATGTTCAGCATTCAGCTGCAGTGTAACCAGGAACTACTGGATAAAGCAAAGAAACATGAATAGTTGCTTTAAAAGTAGTGACCACTATTCTTTTTTGAAAGAGAAAGCTTAGTCACTTCACAAAAGAGTTCATGGTTGCAAACCTAGGCAGAGGTGAAATACATCACTTTCTCCAGTACTACCCATCACCTACTGCAGAGAATAAAACATCCAGTAAGTAGTCTTTTCTGCAACAGTTGATCCACCTACAGTGTAAAGGATTTTTTTTTTTCAGAGAAAGCTGTAAAAAGACCCTACTTGCTGAACTTGGAGTACTTTCAGTACTAGACTCTTACTGTTTTAGACGCTTTGCACATAACAGAGCATCTGCTGTTATCCTGCAGCCTTTTCAAACGCTACCCAGACTCCCCTGTTGATGGCTGTCAGGGTAAAAAGACATGAGAAAAAAGGACCATATTCTGCAGTTCACAATAAGTTCACACTAGTGTAATCCCATTAATTGTATGAATCTTCATAGCTATATGGCTGTCGCAGCTGAAAAGGCCAGCAGCATTAGGGGTTAAATGGCCGAGCTGAGCTCGAGCTGAGCTCAATCTTAGCTAACAGATGGGTGGAGTGACCTGATTACCTGCATATAACAGCAAGAGAGGTTAGAGAGGTCAATCTCACTTCCAGCATGATACATGTTATGTCAGAATGGTTTCTGACAGCTCCCACTGGCTCAAGAATGACTCCTGCTGACTGAGAAATGCTTATGACAGCTCTTACTGACCCAACCAGTGGGAAATAACCCTTTAACTCAACTGGGAGAGATGGTACCAACAACATACAAGAGGTCCAGGTCAGATCTCAAATACTTTGTTCATACATTGTACTCAGAAAATAAAATCACATAGTCTGGTCCTCCTTCAAGTAGTTAATCCAATTTGGAGTATCGCAACCTGCCTAATATGCTTAATAATTTATTTGTAAAGATCTTAAGTGATTAATCTTCGTTCTGCTTTCTCTCTTGCTCAGCTTTTATTATTTATAATCCTCATTATTCATTATATTTATATATTCATATGAACATATATTTTTATATTTTACATATATATTTGTATAGAAATATATTTATACACATTTATACAAATATTATTGAAAAAAATCTACCAAAAAATGGTATAGAAAATTACTCTATCAACAAGTATTTAAATATATTTGTATGCAAACACGCTTATTTAAACAAGGTGAGACGTGAATATATTTTAAATGAATGCTACGATTCTGTTTCACCTTAGAGGATTTTGTGTCTTTTCAGCACCACCCTTTGCAAAAACCTCTGTATGCAGAGAAGTAACTGTAATGCACAGAAGAAAGTTCAAGCTGTTCAAACCGGTTGCCACTGAGACTGAGAGTCAAAATTAAATGATGTGTTGAAACACAAAGCTGCAGGGTGAGATCAGTATTTCTACCTTTTAAACTTGTCTTCTTGCCTTCTCTGTTTGCATGCTTTTAAAGCTTGCTGCTCACAGTGCTGCCCAGTTATAATCACCATATTTATATGAGAATTCATCTCCTTTACATCTGTTGGCATATGGCTTTCAAGATGCTTCATCTTTTTTTGTCAAGAATGTGTAACTTCAGGGTCAATCAAGTGCAATCATTTGTGTTTTACATCAGTAGAGTTCGTTTATGTATATGGAAACAGAAGCCCTAATGAGGTTCAGTCAATCATATAACAAAGATCTCTCCAGACTTATGCAAATTTCTCACATAAATTTGATCCAATTAGGCCCAAAAAAGGCCTAAACTGTAAAATGAAGTCTCACCTTGATGACACATACTTGATATTTACCTATGTGTATTAGTAGTTCTTTATAGAGCTCTGTGTTATTAATTTGCATTTACCCCTTAAAGTTTTCCCCTTGAAAAGTTTGTTGTAAAAAAGACATTTGTATTGAAAGAATTGTATTGCTTTTTCTGATAGAATGCTGTACAAGAATACCTTGTTAATCATCTATTTGCTCAGATCTGGTTGCTATATATAATTGATTATACAAACACAAATTCATCCTATGAGGATGAATCATAAAAGAGCCAACATGGAGATCTGCCTGCAGTAGGAACTAAACATTTTTTTTCAGAGCTAAAAATATTTTTAACATACTTACTTGTGTTTCTGATTTATCTTGCATGTACTGTTACTGAAGCAGCAAACTATGGCTGATCTTTTATTTTCTTCCAAGAACGTGGAATCAAAATAGATCTATTAATAAGGTAGCTGCTGGATCAGTCTTATATGCCTTGATCTTATGAAATATATGAATCATGCCCTATTTTTCTCTCCTTCTTTCCATTCACTGTAAAGGAAGCACAAAACATATAGAGCAGAGACAAGCATCTCAGATGTCATTATCTTTTTGCTTCCACAAGAATCTACCCATTTTGTTTTGCCCACATTTTCAAAAGTGTTGAAATTTTAGTACTTTAGTTTAGCAGACATGTTCTGAGCTGACCCTGGCTAGCAGTTAAGCCCTTAACCAGTCACTCACATCCCACAGCAGGATGGGGGAAAGGGTTGGAAGGGAAGATTTAAGAAAAGAACCTTTGTTCATTAAAACAAAGGTGGTTTTACAAGGAAAGGAAAGAAAGAAAAGAATCAACAGATGCAAAAGCAGTCACTCACTGCATCCTACCAGCAGACCAATGAGCAACAATTAGCTTGGAAAAACTCCACCTTGGTTTTATGTCTGAGTAGGATTCTGTATGATCTGGGACATCCATTGAGTCCATAGTTGCTGACTGTCATGGCTTGTGTCTCCTCATAGTCCCTTGCCCACACCCAGCTTCCTCACTGGGGCAGCAGAGTGGGAAACAGAGGACAAGAAACAGCCTTGATGCCATTTAAGTGTTCTTCAGCAGTAACTAAAACACTGGTGGTTTTTGGTGACAAATTCAACAAATTCAACAAATTATCTCCATCCTAGCTAGACTCAAAATAAACAAAGAAAAGATACTTGTAAAGACATTCCTCCACTGTAATTTAACCGTAGGTTTCATGGATCGTGTCTATTGTAGAAGGGTGAAAACAGACTATTACTGCATTTCAGCTGAAAAAAAAAGCCCTGTGGACTTTGAGGTGCAAGGAGAAGGTGGGGGTGGGGGTGTTGCAGCAGCTGGGGCAGAGATTCCGCTGCAGCCCGTGGAGAGGATCAAGGCAAAGCAGGTATTTCCATGTAGCACATGGAGGACCTGACACTGGAGCAGGTGAATACAATCTGAAAAAAGCCAAAGTCTGTGCAGAAGACCACACTGGAACATAGGAAAGGTGTGAGGAGGAAGGTGTGACAGCAAGGAGATGTTATGGGTAATCCCAACCCTCAATTCCCCATCCCTCTGTGTCACCTGGGGAGCAGAGTCATGGGTCAGGAGTCAGGAATGAAGAAGTAGAGTCTGGGAAATAGGGAGGTGGAGAGGAGGTGGTTTAGGTTTTGGGTTGTTTTTTTTCTCAACACCCAAAACTATTTTAATTTTCAATAAACTAAACTGACTTTCTCCAGGTTGAGTCTGGTTCGCCTGTGCTTATAACTGGTGAGTAATCTCCCCATCCTTAGCTCAGGTGATGAGATTTTTCATGTTATTTTTTCCCCCTGTCCTTAAGGGGAGGGAAAGTGAGTGAGCTGCTGGGTAGACATCTGACAGCCAGCCAAGGAAAACTTACCACAATGTTGACCCACTAATAACTGATGTTGCTCTGCAGTCGATGATTTGATTTTGACTAAGGTAAGCTTTTACTGAAGTCTGAGTGTCACATAGATTTCACCCATTTTGAACTCTTTTTTTCATAATAAGATTTTCTGCATCAAATATGCTCTAAGGATATCCAAGATAGCGTAGCCAGCGCTAGCAGAAAAGTAATGAAGTCAACAGAGTATTTGCCTAACCTCTGCGAATCAGACATTCATGTCCATGCTCTGTATTCAAATTTCAGCTCACATCCCACAGGAAGGCCCTCATCCTAGGGGTGAACTTATTTCCTCTTTGAAATACTCAGAATTACTCAGGACCAGAGTATTCTACATCTCAGACTGCTTTATCTGTGTAACACACTCAATGAAAGATGTGTGTTAAATCTGTGATGCTTTTTGCCCAATGAAAGAAGAGATTGCAGTGATGTAGTATGGCTGCAGCAGCAGCAAGCATATATTTCAGCACAACATTATATAGGAAAAAAATATGTAGACTTTTAAAAAAACTTCTTTCTGTCCAAATGAATAGCAAAGAAAAGTCTGGAACACAAGAGATGCCCAGGACAGTACAGTATTTGGAAAATGAACCTAAAAAGTGCTATGTTTGTGTTCAAGATCTCACTTCATGTAAGAAATTGAACACGTCTTTATAAATAAATGTCCAAAATGCTATCTTGAAGGCTATTCCTTTTTCTCAACCTGAACCCCTGATTTGTATATAGGTTGCGCTACACAGCGCAGAAACCTGGAGACTCCTGCATCCTGCAAAGATCTGCCAATGAATTATCAGCGGTTGTTAAATTATTACAATGAATGTTCAGACTTTGCTTCAGACAGTTAATGCAGTCATTGCTAGAAGTATTATTAGGCTCTCATTGCTCATTTACACATTTGATGATTAATGACTCTCTGTGCTTCCAATTTTACCAGTCGTTATTTGTTTAAAGATCTCCATTTGCTTACTGTTTGGCTCAAGAATAATTCTGAAATGATGTATTTAAACTAATTATGTAATTTCTGAGACCAATACTTGAGCCGATCAACAGCAACCAGCTCTGCATCCAGTCTTGGTTCTACTCAGCCACATTGCTAAAGTAGCTCATACAGAAAACCCTGCAGATGAACTGTCTTTCTGCAAAAGTTGGGCTTCAGGGAGGAACATGTGTCCATGTTGTTTTTGGATATGGATTGTGTATTGTTCTAAGAAATCTGAGTTTCCTCTTCTGACATTTTCCAAAGACAACCATAAGCTCTGTCTTGCATCTAGGCTGTAATAAGGAAAGTGTGGGAAAAAGGCAAGTTTAGACTAAAGTGATCATTCAGGCCAATGCTTATAATATAGGGTAGAAATTACTATTGATTTTCCTTTTGCCATTAAATTTAAATCCTTTCAAATTTGGCTAGGTCACATATTTCGCAGAAAACAAACAAACCAAAAAAAAAGTAGCAAATCCATATTATCAGAAGATACTTTTTCAGGCTTTAAGCGGATACACTGTAAGATACCTTGTACAAACATATTTTTGTTCCTTGAGTCAACACTGCAAATACTGCTTTATGATTACAGTTCCAAGGCACAGAGGCAATTATAACACATTCTCTGAAGATTTTAATCTGTAAAGAGAATATATAAAGACAAAAATGTCTCTAATGTTTAAGACCAAAGTTGATCTAACCCAGTATCCTGTCTCTGAAGTGGTAAGTAAGGGATGTTGAAGAAAAGAATTTAAACATTATCAACTAAATCAAAGCAAAACTAAAAAAAACCCCACAGTGTAAAATTGCAATGAAACCTTTATTTTCTTTTGTCCTTCCAGTTTCCAACAATATATCCTTTAAGGATTTTCTGGGCTGGAGAATCACTTCATCATGTTTAATAGCTCTTGATAGACTTTTCTTTCATTTTGTATAATCTCTTTTTTAAACTCATTTATGCATGTGGCCTCCACAACATTCTGTGGCAATCAGTTCCAGAATGAAATTATGTGACCTGTGAAAAAACACTTCCTTCTGTCACTTGTAGACTTGCTGTGTAATAATTTAAGCAGCTGCATGTAATTCTGATTGCTGGCATGAGAAATATTCCTGCTTTCCATGATGCTCTTGACTTTATAGTTTTTTTTATTACAGCCTTCCTCAGTCATTCTATTGTTTTATTTTGCTTTCTTCTCCTATTCTTTTTCTTTTTCTCCTCCCTGAAACTCCTAGTGCATTTAACTTGTCCTTGGACATAAGCTGTTCTCCACCTTAGATCAGTGTTCTCACCATCCTCTCTACCTTTCTTAGTTCTCTTATATCCTTTTGAAATGAGGGATTAGAACTATATATTGTATTCAAGTTGTAAGCACTGTCATAAAGTGAATTTCTATGGATTTGTATGGTTATACAGTATTTCATATTTTCTTCTCAAATCCTTCCCTAATAATTGCTACCATTCTGCTTGCCTTTGTAACCACTGCAGAGTATTGATCTGATTTTTTCTGAGAAATATCCAATGACGCCAAAATTCTTTTCTTGGATTGGAGTAATGAATTTGTAGTCCATCACAGCATACGAGCATTTACTGCTTTTTTACTATGCTGATTGTTTTGTACTTGTTGACATGAAATTCTGTACTACATTGTATAATGCAATCATTGAGTCTTGTAACTCAGTTTTAGTTTAGTGTCTCCTGAATAAGTAAATAAGTAATTAATAACTGTGGCATAACATATATGTATGAGAGGATTGAACAAAGACAGAGCAGGCATTTTTTAGCATTTCACTGCTCAGCTTTGCAGCTTTAATGTTATTTTAATATTTTAAATCTATAGTTTAAAAATATGGTTATATTGTCTTAAATGGACATCAGTAAGTAATTATGTGTACACATGCATGCGCACAGTCACAAATATATATATGGCCACTAAAATAAAAACGGCTGCTAGCTATCAGACAGTTTGAAACACTTTTCAGACATATAGAAATGCCTTAAAGAAAAAGAAAATAGTACAACTTTTTCATACAAATGCATATAAGGACACAGACAAGCATCCACTAAGTGTGAAGAGATTGTGTACTGAAGTCAATTCCTCCAAGACACCTTAGCATACAGGAGAGTGTCTCAATGGCGGTGGACATTCTTCCATTATACATAAGTTGTCTTGTAGTCAGCACATCTTGATTTCAAGTTATATATTCAAAAACCCTGACCTTTAAAGTAAAAAGAAAATAATAAAAAATGAAAAAGCAAAGAAAGTAAAAGTAAGTTTCTTTTATTCATGGCTTGGAGTTTTGCAGTATTGTATGATTGACACAGAAGGAAATATTATATTGTACAATTCTGTGGCAGACAGGCCCAGGGCTATTCAGATAAGAGAACTAATAACCATGCTGGCAAAAGAAATTTCTTATTAAAACCTTGTTAAGGAACTACAATAATTCATTAAGGGTTATATCATTATAAAAATCCATCATTGTTATAGACTGTTTCCTGGGGCTTTGGTTTAGTAAAGTTTGACATACCCTTTATGCTCTGAAATTAGGTAAAGCTAAAAATGATTTATGCACCAAAGATGTTAAACATTTTATAAAGCACAAAAATAACTGTGCACAGCTTCTTAACCTTGGCACAGTATCTCAGGGGTTCACAGCCTAAGAAAAAATGTCTTATAAAATGGACAGTTTAAAGCCTTGTATATTCAATGGGTCAAAACCTGCTTACTTTAAAAACAGTAGGACTGCAAATGCTTTCAGTGAGAATAAGCTTTTACAAGTGGAAAATAATTGTGAAAGAAGAACTAGAGGTAACATCAAACTGGCCTAATGAGATGAAACCAAATGGAAAAAAAAATAAAAAAGAAAAAAAAAGAAGGAAAAAAACCCCAAAATATGAGCAACTGTGATTTAAAAATACCATGGGCTAAGGCTCAATAGGTATTTTGCAGGATTAACTTCTGTCCTTGTTTCACGCATATTTTCACTTCTGGCTAAAATTATGGAAATCATATCCTCCCAGCACAAAACCTCTTCTATTATTTAAAATAAAATGAGGAAAACTGCATTAGATGCAAAGATTATTTAAGATTCCCTCAGAGAAGTAATGGGCAAACAACATGCAAATCTTTGCCTGCAAAACAGTTTGCGGGCAACACTATATTGTCCACCGTGGTCACCAGTAGTACTACAGTGATGTTAGATGCAGAGATCAAATTCCATCCAGGACAAACTACTCT
>NW_009703122.1:0-34677 GCF_000703405.1 Apaloderma vittatum | reverse complement strand
GTGAAAGAGTGTTTGTCAGTGGCATAGGTTCATGATGAAATGGGTTGTTTGGACTGCATCTACTAGTGGGCAGTGGTACAAATGAACACTAGGCAGTCCCTCACTGATCATCAGCCAGATGTTTATATCCAAAGTTATACACTTTTTTCATACGCATCATTAAGATCCATTTAGATTAATCTAATTCTCAGTTTTGTCGTATGCCCAAACCATAGTTATTCCAGAATGTCCAGACTAGTTATTTTTGCAGTTAATGCTGAAATTAATAGAAATATGTCACACTAATTGGCACACTTGTTAGTTGTTTTGCTGACAGTTCAAGGGCTGAATGGGTTGTAGAAAATGAAATAACTTCACACTTTTTAGATGGTCCTTGTCAATCAGAATTGAGGCACACTGGAAAGAAAGCTTAGACAAGTCTGCACCCATTGATGCTTTAACTGCATTAACTTTTGGAAGGTGGTTGAGTTTTCCCTCCACATTTAAGAGAAAGGACTCTCACTATCAGACATTATTTGTAAGCACTAAATTCACATATAGCCAGTTGTGCACCTCTTGGTGAAAATGTAAAATGCATGTACATTGTAAAGTATGTATTCTGTAATGCTGGAAATCTTATTCTGAGCAAAGAAGCAGACATATAAAGACAATAATCTCTTGTTAGTGTATCTGAAATCTTAGCAATCTAATCATTACTAGCCTAACTACTTTTTAATGAAATAGAAAGAATATTAATACAATTGGAATTGCTGTATGTGCACTCCCTAGTTTCTAGCACTTTTCCTGCTAGTTTGCTTACCCTGGCCCTCCTCCTGGAGGTGGTTTCATTCTTGTGTGTAGTGGGGTTATAACAGTGAGTCATCAGCAGCTGGAGTCCTTTTCTGGGAGAAGTGTGGTGATTATGCTGAGAGTGTCTTTCTCCTCACTCTAAGGTCTACTTGGGGTCATTTTTCTATGTTTGCCTGCATGCTCTTACACGTTTACTCTTTCTTCATTGCTCTATGGTTGGGTTTACTATCCTGGTTTGAACCCCTTTTAGGTTTTGTCACCCCTAAACCCAGTTTTGCTCAGGTCCGGGTCTGCATTTCTATAACTGACTGTGAGCAAATCATGTATTGCTCTGGTATCGCCAGTGCCAGCCTGCATCTCAGGCCTTACCATCACACTCCTGTTCTCTTCCACACTGCATTCTTCATCCTCACTTCTCCAGGATTCTGCTATCATACCAGGCCTGAATGTCTCTACACAACAGAATTGCATTAGAGTCAGTTAGTTCTAAACTAAAGGAAGAAAATTATGCAGACAGGTCAAGTAATGTTCAAGCAGAGAAGGCTTGATGAGCCTTAGTCGTGAGGTTTTTGCAATCTCAGTACAAAGCTTTTGGCCTATTACTTACAATGTTAGGTAGTACTCTATTATAGGGTTAAAGGGTAATGGTACATCCTCTCTATATTTCATGCCTAGAAGTTTTAAAAATAAAAACATTTCTGAGAGGCTTGTCTGCTTTCTCTATAAGGACAAAATATATCTATGAATGTTCCCATAAATGCAGAGATCCCAAACCTCTATAGTATAATTTCATCTCAGTGATTCTTTGTAGTATGTGTTTAATTGGCACACATAGCATAGTGTTTCTTTTTATTTTAACCAGAAAGAACAACTAATGACATTTCAGCGTTAGGGAGGAGTGGGCAATGAACTATCCAGGTAAGAAAAATCTCCCTTTTTCGCCTGACATTTACCCTGGAAAGGAAATTTGCCATCACGTACAGAAAGTATGGAAAGAGGACACAGGGAACAAAAGGGAACAGATTACTAGTTAGCTCTGAATGTAAATGAAGTATAGACACTGGGATCTTTTTGATTTCTTTGAAAGTCTGAAGCTGACATCGGATGTAATGTTCTTTATAAACACTTCCTGACATCATATGGATATTAGATTCTTCTTTTCCCTGGAAATATTCTGAAATGAAATAGGTAGTGCCACCTGCTGTGAATATTTAAAATTTTCTCTCTCACAGCTCTCTGAAAATGAATAGGCTCATCTATTTTAATGAAACTCCTTTTAGTGTATACTTCAGGTGTGTAATCCAAACTACCCAACTCATCAGCAGAATGGCAGGTAAAACAACATATAGAATCACCACACAGAACGAACCCAGGAAAATGTGTCAGCCTAGTTTAAAAAATACAGAATTCCTGTCTGTTCATAATTGTATGGGAATAATTTTGATTTCTACTTAACTGCTGATTTGCTCTCTTTGCTGGTTGCCAGCTGGTGTGGACTTGGTTCAGTGTGTTCAGTGTTAAGTGTTAAAGCCCTAGGTGGTTGCATCCTAGTTATTTACTTCAGTTCAGTTTTCAGATGAATAAATGCAATTTGAAGGTTGTGCCTCTTCAACCTCCACAGCATGTTTTGTCTCACCTGTGCTAAACGAAGAAATAGGGCACGTTTCAGTCTGTCTGAATTGCACTGACTTCATGGACTGGTGCATAAACCTGGGTAACTGCACATTTTACGCAATGTTGCAAGTGCTTGGAAGACAGTGGTTAGCAAAAGTTAACTATGTTTATGATTTCAGCTACTGTTATTCAAAAAAAATCAAAGTGTTAATTGAACGAGTTGACACAGGATATTTTTGAAAGCAGTTAGTTGTGGCAGGAATCAGACACCAATGTCTATTACATTCTGCTATGGCTGAACTGAATATTATATTGTAGATATAATGCAGATATAGTAGATAAAATATAGATATGGTAGATACAGTAACCATTCAAATGAAGCTATCTCACATTAATATCTTCACTAGATGATGAATTTTCTGTTTTGCTCTATACATATCATGGAATCATAGAATGGTTAAAGCTGGGAGGGACCTTAAAGATCATCTAGTTCCAACACCCCTGCCATGGGCAGGGACACTTCTCACTAGACCAGGTTGCTCAAAGCCCCAGCCAACCTGGCCTTGAACACTTCCAGGGATGGGGCATCCATAACCTCCTTGGGCTACTTGTTCCAGTGCTTCACTACTCTCACGGTGAAGAATTTCTTCCTTATATCTAATCTAAATCCACCCTCTTGCAGTTTCAGGCCATTGCCCCTTGTTCTATCACTACAGGCCCTTGCATAAAGCCCTTCTCCAGCTTTCCTGTAGGTCCCTTTCATGTACTGGAGGCCCGCTATTAGGTCACTCCAGAGCCTTCTCTTCTCCAAGCTGGATAACCCCAGCTCCCTCAGCCTGTCCTCATAGCAGAGGTTCTCTAGCCCTCTAATCATCTTTGTGGCCCTCCTCTGGATCGTATCCAGTAGATCCATGTCCTTCTTGTACTGTGGTCTCCAGAACTGGACACAGTACTCTAGGTGGGGCCTCACTAGAGCAGAGTAGAGGGAGAGAATTACCTTCCTTGACCTGCTGGTTGCACTCCTTTTGATGCAGCCCAGGACATAGTTTGGTTTTCAGGCTGTAAGTGTACGCTTGGGCTCATGTTGAGCGTCTTGTCAGCTAACACATCCAAGTCCTTCTCCTCAGGGCTGCTCCCAAACTGCTCTCCACGCAGCCTATATTTGTGCTTCAGATTGCCACGATCCAGTTGCAAAACCTTACACTTGGCTTGGTTGGACTTCATGAGGTTGGCCTGGGACCACCTCTCAAGCCTGTCAAGGTCTCTCTGGATGGCGTCCCTTCCTTCGAGCATATCAACCTCTCCACAAAGTTTGGTGTTGTCAGAAAACTTGCTAAGAATGCACTCCATCCCACTGTCCATGTCACCAACAAAGATGTTAAACAACACTGGTCCCAGTACTGATCCTTGTAGGGCATCATTTGTTATTGGTCTCCACCTGGACACTGAGCCATTAATCGCAACACTTTGAATTCAACCATCTAGCCAATTCCTTACCCATATCCTTCCAGTTTAGAAACCAAGATTTTGTGCAAAACAGTGTCAGATGCTTTGCACAAGTCCACGTAGATGACATCAGTTGCACTTTCCTTACACACAGATGTTGTAACACCATCATAGAAGGCCACCAAGTTTGTCAGGCATGATTTGCCTTTGGTGAAGCCATGTTGGCTGCCACCAATCACCTTCTCTATATCCATGTGCCCTAGCAGCTTTTCCAGGAGGATCTTCTCCATGATCTTGCCAGACACAGAGGTGAGACTGACGGGCCTGTAGTTCCACAGATCTTCCTTTTCCCCCTTTTTTTTTAATTATTTCACTATAAGTTAATAAATAACAATTCAAGTCACTTGGCATACTCTGTATAGGAATTTGTTTTTCTCTGTCTGACTCAGGATATCTTTTGTTGCTCATCCTCCAAAAATACTTGCTGTTCCCCTGGACTGTGTTTGAGCACTGCAAGAATATTTACACCAATATATCTTTTAAATACACTGACCACACTGCTTTTTGTCTTTCATTTCAATGTCTCAGTCAAGTACCTCTGCAGTCTGAACAGGATTGGCTACACAGGCATATGACTGTTGCCATTTCATGTAGCCTGTATCACACGTATGTCATAATTCAGAGCTAAAAGGCCACAGGGCAGCAAACCTCAGATGCATTAGCCATCCTAGTAAATCCATGACTCACTAAGTTGTTTCACCTTCCTGTGGTATTACTGGCATCTCGAGCTCTGCCTATGTGATTTGCTGTTGTTCATGACAGAAAACTGTCAGAACGAATATAAGGTTAACCACTGAAGACTAACTGACCTGACTCACTCTCTGTCCTTATTAGCACCTCTTCCCTCCATCAATGGTCAAGTATCCACTTGCATTAGAGCCTAAGGTGCTCTCTTTCCTGCAGGTCAAATTGTTTCCACAGATCATCACCACCTGAATGCCTAATAGGGACATGGTTTTCCTGGGCTAACAGCAACTAATGCTGACTTCAGCTGATGTTGTTTGAGAGAATTTTGTCTTCATTTTATCTTTACCACTTTTTCTGGTTCTATCAATTCAGCACAGCAGCATTTTTATTGAAGTCAAAAGAAACTTTGTATGTAGTATGAGATTGATAGATCATCTTGCTCCATTCCAGTTTAAAGCAAATGAACAAATTTTCCCTTTCTTCTTTGTGCGAATAATCTGAGCTGTGACTGACACATATAGAGTATATGCAATCATAGAGTGGTCTAATTACAGGATTCTCTTGATTTTCTCATTCTTTTTTTCATGCTTCCCTTGATTATTCCCACCAGGGGTACATTTGGTATGAGCAGGAAAGAGGGAAATGCAGCAGGAAACATCTTCTGGCAATGCCTTCTTGTACTTAAGTTCTTGGTCATTTCAAAACAAAAAAAACCCACAATGTGTCCAGTAGAACAGAAAATGTTTGATTAGCTTGTTACAGTCAGAAGCTATGGTTTTTTTTGCAAAACAAATACACAGCTATGTTGCTAAGCCAAAAGTGAACTCGGAAAAATTAGGAGGGTCCAGATTTACTGGGAGGACTAGGACTGCTCTGCAAATGTGAATTACCAGAAGACTATTTAAGCTGGTTTGATATGCTGTTCTGCTAAGTGATTTGAGTGCAAGGAATGACCTAAATTAGTCGTGGCTGGAAGAGGATTCTGGCTTCCTTTTGTTTCTCTTCTCATCTTTCTGAATATACTGTCTGTGCATGATACCAAAGGAAGAATGAATTCTTTCCCATGTTACAGGGCAGAGAGCAAGAAGGACAGAAAGCAAAAGAAAAAAATTTCCATGGAAGATCCCAGACAGTGGTTATGCTGTACCATTCTTCCTCAGTAGTATCTTTTGTAAAATTGCTTTAAATAGGCAAACTTCTTGAAAGGTTGAAGGTGTATGAAAGCAAACACTACTGTAATAGGTAGATAGACATGCAGTCACAGAGGAGGTACTTTTCAATGGAGCTCACAGTTTCTTCTTTCTCTAGAGATAGACATGCAGCACGAAGGACAACAAGCTTTTAGCAAAGATACCATCAATGAACCATTGGATCAAAGTGACAGATTAGCTGAGGAGCATTTCCAATCCCATCACCCCATTTCAAAGAAGATCCATAGAAGCATCTAGTGAATATAGACTGTGATCCCAATGGGACTTCTCATGACAAATGCTGCCAAAACCAAGGAAAAATATCCTCTTTGATTTAGCTACATGCTAGCTTTCTGGGGTTTTTTTGCAAGGAGGATTTTTTTTGGGGGGTGTGTGTTTGATGTGTCTTTTGTTTGTGGTTTTTTTTTTTAAAGAACCCCTTCACTTATAGGTTTCAACTAGACAACTGCTGTAGTGAAGACATAAATTCCTCCAAATGTCAGCCTGTGTCTGACACAGAAGAAAATATAATTGTTTTCATTTAAAAGATTTGACTTCTCAGATAAAAACAGAAGAAAGACAGTTCCATTTCTGAAACATTAGTCTTTCAAAGTGCATTTAGTATATATTCTTTCATAAACAATTGTCTTCTTTTATTCTCATTTAAAATACTAGTCCTTTGACCATGCTTTACAGAATCTATCAAAAAATCTACTGCTGACTAAACTGCCTAAACAGCTAAAGTAAGGAATATCAAAGGCATACCCTGGTTCTGCTTTTGAAAAAGATTTTTAAGTTTAGCTGCATGCATAATTCTTACATAGATTCAAACACAGAATTCGACTGAGTATATTCCATAAGGTGTGGTTCTTATTTTTCATTTCAAAGTTGCACAGAAGACTCTTTATTAATTTTATGTGGTGTGAACGGTTTCAGTGTGCTTCTCCTTTTACATCACTATTCAAGGGCCATAGAGAGATGGCTAGATGCCTGCTCACTAAGGAAAATACAACTCTCCATCTCGGAGAAGCTACTACTTCAGAAAAAGAATAATAAAAAAAAGCAGAAATGAAAGAGGCTGTTTCTCACCTTCCTGTACTGAGAAACCAAGATCTAGAAAGAAAATCCCGGCTTATATTGGAAGCTTTTAGAAGAATTGCAGACAAGTGAATCAAAGCAGCAGTCCAAGGCCTGAACTGTTAAAATATTTTGTTTGGGAGCTGCCAGCATTTCCACCCCACCATGGGAAGTGGGCTTTTTGTGTCCTAATTCTATCATCTGCCTTTACAGGTTTTTGATGATTTCCTTTGCCAGGACAGCTGCTAATGAACTAAAAATACATCTACGTGTCCAAGTTCAGGTGGGATGAGGTCTGATAAAAAAATAACCATTTTATTTGTCTCTTAATCACTTGTGATTCAGTTATTCATTTTTCTATTCAAAGAAGCCCCTATCAAATGCCTTAGGCAAATGTGCATAAGACTTGAAACAATCCCATCAGTGTTTTCTGAGAACTAACCAAGCAGCTGGTCTGAATAGAAAGAGCCTTTACCCAGGATCCTGATTGCTCCCAAAGCAGCCCTTTTCCTCCCACAAAAGTGCATTTCAGCAGACCTGCTGCAAGCCTTATGTGACACACAGACTCTCTGGGCGAACCGGTCTCCAAAATCTGCTTTTAGCTCCTCTGGCAGCTTTACTACTCCAGAGATTTCTGAGCTTCTGTTCTTTGCTATGATGAAGAGATGTCAGGTAGGTTGGATAAACACATGGAGTAATAGAACAACAGCTCGTATGAATCTGTTAGTGAAGACAAACAGAAAGGAAGTTAAAAGAAGAACATTTTGAGGAGATAGACGGGCTCAGATGTCCATTTGTGTTTTTAAAAAAACGACCTACAACTCCTTTAAACATGCTTTTGCCTTCACTCTGCCAATCAGCATGTATGGGAATCAAACATCTGGAGTTACTTTGTGTCTGAAGTTTGAAGGTTATTTCAGAAGAAACCAACTTGTGTCCCCTTGTGCCCAATTTGAGTACATTCTGAAAACTAAACAAAAGAAAACCTCAGGAAAAGTTGTCATCTCTTTGCTTGAGAGGTAGGGGATTATCCATGCGGTTTGAGGTTCACACAGTGAGAGAAATTATTTATGTTTTCACATTACAAAAACCAAGTCAGCCCTAATGGCAATGGTGATTTGGCAGCAGATTTCCTTATCATAATATCCAATTTTTACATTAATATAAGCTTAGTAAGAATAGTCTGATGGAACAGGATTTCGATGCAGATTTAATTTATTACCTGGACGTAGATGTCTAAAGAAGAGATAGATATATAAATTTCCTGTATACTTAAGAGAGATTTAATCAATACAGCCAACGAAGTCTGGAGAGCAAACAATATGGCCAGCCTTTACAAGTCTAGCTAAGCTGAATTGCCCTTCAGGCTCTTCAAACTGTTCTGATCTACAGCTTCCTCACAAAGTGATAGAGGACCACCAGATGATCTCATGTTGACTTCAAAGCTCATTTATTTCAGAAACTATATCTTTGTGCTAGTCCTTAGCAATGCACCTGCATGTAGACACAAAATCCTTTACCTGGAAAGTCCTTTCTGTATACCTTAGTGTAGTAAGATGTGGGCGAGGCAACTGGTAAAATACACAGACAGAGGCAACCTGCTTTCAGAACAGCAGACTTTTAGTTCAAGGGGCTACCCTCAGATATTTACATCCCTATTTAGGCCTCAAATAAAATTAGTTAAATTTTCAGAGGGCTTGAGTACTACTAGTTCCTGGTCAACTCAGTGTTCACGCAAACTAAGGTAATTTTAGAAACTGTTTGGGCATCAGGTCTAACTGCAAAATATCGAGCCATGTTCATTTCAAAATGAAATAAATGTATTTGAAAGTTATACTGATAACCAATGGTGTGAAACCAGACACTGGCAAATTTGCAACACTGTAAAGCTATGGTAAACCTTATAATTAAAGCAATATAATGAAAATAAGTAGAGAAAGATTTCTGTAAATGAATTGATAACCTCTTTCAGGAATAAATACCGATACATGAATTAAAAGAATGACAAGATGGAGAATTTCATGACAAAACTTTAAATTTTAAAGATAAAATTCCTGCAACACCTAATATTCAACATGTTAATGTCAAAGTACCTCTGATAACCTCAGCAAATGAACTTCAGGATAGCCTTGGAAATTTTCTTATGCTGTGGCAAAGAGAAGATTGGAGAGCCATTTTGTGTGCACCTAGGACAAAGGAGCTGGTAATATGCAATATGCACAGAGGGGGAAAGGATGCCTGGAAGAGAAAAACCATCTTTCTCTCTCTCTTTCTCTCTTTCTCTCTTTCTCTCTCTCCTTCTCTCCTTCTCTCTTTCTCTCTTTCTTGCCCTTTTTTGCTCCCTTTCTCTCTCCACCTTCCTTCCCTCCCTTCCTCTCTTCCCCCCTTGTTTCCTTCTCTCTCTTCCCCTCTCTCCTTCCCTCTCACTCTTCATCTTGTCTTCATTCTCTCCCCCCGTTCCTTCCCCCCCCCGTTCCTTTCTCTCCCTCCCTCTTTCTCCCTCTTTCCCTTCTCCCCCTCTTTCTCTCTCTTCCTTCCTCTCCCCACTCTTACTTCCTCTCTCACTCTTTCTCCCTTTCCCCCTCTCTCCTCCTCCCCCTCTCTGTCATCTCCTCCGTCCCCTCTCTGTCATCCTTTCTCTCTTTCTTCTCTCTTTTTGTGTTGTAAAACTGAACCTGTCTGGCAGAAATTTGTGATTTGTTAAAAATCCCAGCCACAACATCTAATTCTAGCATATATTTGTCCCATTTCTTCAGCTATGTAGAAAAAGTTGTCAAATGCACTGTGATCTTAACTTCAGTCTTTCTCATAATAGTGCAAATTAATATTTATTTAATTCTCTAAAAGTAAGTAGAGTTAATCAGAGACATACTGATATAAATAAGAAGAGAATCAGATTTTGAAAGATAATGTCTTGCTATCTGCTGCATAAGCTGTCAAAATGCATGAAAAAAACCTGTTATGCTCATCCAGAGTGTGTAACTTCAAAAGCAGAACTGTCAGTGATTGATGGAGTTCCAATGAAAAAGACAGCAATTATAATGCTGTTACATATGTGAACGTCTCTCTGTACAGGAAGGTCATTTACGTATAAACTCTGCAAGTTGACCCAAACATATTTCTTCTGCCAAAAAAAAAAGAAAAAATAAATAAAAATGTAAATATAGTTAAATCTAAAATATAATAAGTGTCTGTTAGGTATTTCAGGTTGAATTCAGCAAACAGTACCTGGGAAAACATGGGAAATTTGATTATTTCCTGAAGGGATGCGGAGAACTGGAAAAAAAAAAAAATAAAAAAAGGAAAGTGAGGAAATTTCTAACATAATTGAGTAAGATTTACCTAATACTCCAGAAACTTACCCAGGATGTGATAGACTCAAGTTAAATCTGTTTTTCCTCTGAGGTGTTTGGAGTCTACATTATTCAAGAGAAGGACTTCATGAATAGTCCTTCCTGAAGAGTTTTGTGACATATGTATCATGTGACATTCTCATTATTTCCCATCACTATACCAACCATTTAAATATTCCTTGGAACTTTAACTGCAAATTTTCTTAGAACTGGGCTTGGAATCAAAATTAATAACTACTTATTTTTAACCATTAATTTAGTTTTAATATTTACTCAGTCTTTGGCTCTAATTTTCACTCACTCCTTGTACTCCATGCAATACAGCAAGTGAAGGGGTGACTGCCTCTGTATATCTTGTAGTACTGTATAGTACTAGAGTTCAGTGACGACATTGCCTCTACCTTTTGGACCTTCAAGGGAATTAGTGAAGCATTTCTTACAGTGTAACTTGTTATCCATTTTGCACAGTGAAACAAAACTGGAAGAGACTGAGAATGTGAAACCGCTAAGAGCACCTGAAGAGAAATTGAATTTAAAAGCAAAGGGAGAAAGATGGAATAGAAACCAAACAGCATAAGCAAAATTTTTACCCCATTCTTCCTTCTCGCCTCCTAACAGTAATGTCTCCCATCCTTATCTGTCACAAAGGAAACAAACTACTTTGCAGAAAGATAGAGCAAAAAGCAGGGCTAACAGCTCTGCAGCCAGCTCAGAAACAACAGAGTCTTTGATGGATATTGTCTGCAACAAGAAAACTGAGCTATGTTTCCCTTTTAAGTCCTTTTATGGAAACATCTCATAAGTAGTAATGATTGGTGCATCTTTTATCAAACACACACAGCAAATCCAGTAACTGGATCTTTCACTTTTACGTCACATTTTCAAGTGCACAAAGAACAATTAAACTTGGCCACTGGAATCTTCACTTCTTTATCATAATTCACTAAGGGCTGAGGCCTCAGTCATTGCATCTTCTAAAGCTCTACAATATTTTTCTATGTCCTTAAAGGAGTTTTCTATTCTGCAGATTTTAAGACTGTGGTAGGAGTTTTTTGTTGTTATTGTTCACAGCTGAAGGAGAAGGTTATTTGTTTTACTAAGATAAGGGTTCTAAACCAAACTGCTTAAAAAAACCCACAGCATAAACAGATGATGTTTTCTTGGTTTTTCTAGTTATCTATAATTTTCTAAAAAACCTGAAATGTCACCTCCCGGATAAATTATCTTTTTGTTTAAAACACAGGCAAAAAATCTCCAAGATATAAATAAAGGTCAGCTGAAGAGGTTCAGTTTTGAGCAGGCATTGCTAAACATAAAGTTACTTAGCCGGACTTTCAGAAACTTGGGTATTTTTCTTTTATTTTGGTGAATACTCTTACTGAATACTTGTGATTTTTATGCTGTGCTAGTTTCCGGTAAAATCAACAGGATCAGAGCATCGACCCAGGCACTAGCATGGTAGCTGCCTTTCCTGTTAGTCCTTAGGACAGACCTACCCTTTGCCAGCTCGGACCATCTCAGACGATGTCCAGGTGCAGTCTGGAAGGTAGCTCAGTTCAGAGGCCATTCCCAGTAGTCAGTTTGTTTGCAGTTACAATAGTAAGTGTTAGAGCATCTAGCCATAGCTATGATCTATACTACACTGACTTAAAAAAGGTTTCTAGCCTGTTTCTTGGTTATAGATGTAGCCTTGCTATCAGAACAGAATTTAATTCATTTCATACACCGTGTGACCTTGGCCAACAACTCCAAAATGAAGATGAAAATTATTTCATTTGTACTCATACGCTATATGAAGGACATGGTTTCAAATCGCTTCATGCCTGGACTCATGCAAGGTCTTCGACACTGTCCCACATGACATCCTGGTCTCCGAGATGAAAAGACATGGATATTATGGATGGACCACTCGATGGATCAGGAACTGGCTGGAAGATCGCACTCAAAGAGTTGCGATCAATTGCTCAATGCCCAAGAGGAGACCAGTGACAAGTGGTGTCCCTCATGGATCAGTACTGGGCCTGGTACTATTTAACATATTTGTCCGCAGCATGGACGGAGGCATCTAGAGCACCCTCAGCAAGTTAGCTGATGTCACCAAGTTGTGTGGTGAGGTTGATACACTGAAGGGAAGGGATGCCATCCAGAGAGACCTTAACAGGCTTGAGAGGTTGGCCTAGGTCAATCTCATTAATTTAACAAAGCCAAGTGTAAGGTCCTGCACCTGGGTCAAGGCATTCCCAACCACAGATACAGGCTGGGCAATGAGTGGATTGAGAGAATTCATGGGGAGAAGGATTTGGGGTGTTGATGGATGATAAGACCAACATGAGTCAGTAGTGTGTGTCTGTAGCATGGAAAGCCAACTGTATCTTGGGGTGCATCAAAAGATGTGTGACCAGCAGATCAAGGAAGGTGATTCTGCCACTCTACTCTGCCCTTGTGAGACCCCATCCAGAATGTTGTGTCCAGTTCCAGAACTCCCAACACAAGAACTACATGGAGCTGTTGGAGCAAGTCCAGAGGGGGGCTACCAAGATGGTCAGGGGGCTGGAACATCTCTCCTATGAGAACAGGCTGAAAGAGTTAGGCTTGTTTAGCCTGGAAAAGAGAAGGCTCTGGAGAGACCTTATAGTGGTCTTCCAGTACCTGAAGGGGGCCTACAAGAAGGCTGGGGAGGGACTTTTTAGAAGGGCTTGTAGTGATAGGATGAGGGGTAATGGGTGGAAGCTGGAAGAGTATGGGTTAAGACAAGATATAAAGAAGAAGTTCTTTATCTTGAGAGTGGTGAGGCACTGGAACAGGTCGCCCAGGGAAGCTGTGAATGCTCCATCCCTGGAAGTGTTCAAGGCCAGGGTGGATGGAGCCTTGAGCAACCTGATCTAGTGGGAGAAAGGTAGGACATGAGTCTTAATTGTTTTAAAAGTTTTACACAAACACATGGAAACTGATTGCATTCCATTGAAATAAAGCAACTACAACAATCAGACCAAATATCTTTCCCTCTTTAACATCTCTTCAGTTAGAGTAGGAAAAGATAAGCTCACATTAATGGATGGCATGGCATTATGTAAGTAAGATTAGATATGTAGATTAAGAGTATGTTGTCCTCATCGTGCACGATTACTTACAAATAAAACCCAGATGAAAGCTGAACTGAAGTCTCTGAAAAAACATTTAGTAAAACAGATTTGTAAAACTATTTATAGGTCCAAAAATATATGCTTCAGAGGATATCTGAAGACTTCTGCCTCCTTGGGACAATGATTTGAGAACTATGGTACTTACAAAAAGTTTTGGTGCTTAGATATTTGCATATTCATAAGTCTAAATATATAAAAATCCTAAGGTATTTCCATATTCCCTAAACTTCAACATCTTCTTTATATGCACCTATTGTTGCTTTCTATTCCTTGAATAAGGTAAATCACATAGCCAAGGTCACGCATTTGAAGAATATAGTATTCCTGTTTGTCCAGGTGAAACTAAGACCCATCTTTTTCCCTTTCATCCAGAAGGTAAATGTCTCGAAGGACTGTACTGCCAGGTCAAAAGTTAAGAGCATTGCCTTTAGTTCCTTTCTTCTACTAAGGCATAAAAAGTCTCTTTTGAGTACTCCCTTTTTTTCTCTCTACATGAACTCCTGGTGCGAATTTCCCTTCCTTTGGGGCACTATTAGTTGTGTTACCT
Source organism: Apaloderma vittatum (assembly GCF_000703405.1). Lineage (NCBI taxonomy): Eukaryota > Metazoa > Chordata > Aves > Trogoniformes > Trogonidae > Apaloderma > Apaloderma vittatum. The sequence continues at coordinate 20,771 of NW_009703122.1, read as the reverse complement.
TCTATGCTTTGAGAAATCTTATTCTGTGTCCAGTTTGCCTGAATCTAATTCTGAGTTTTAAACTGAGGATTTCATTTGGCATAACTTATTTGTCCCAATATTTAAATGGACTCAGAAGAGAAGTATTCTATGTTATTATATTAGATAGGTGTCTAGTGGCATACTCAAAATCTTTTTATGTGCACTTATTTGGTAACAACTATCTGCCTTACACTGTGTTGAAGCTGCTGTTTTCTGTTAGGGATATTAAAGGAAAATAATATCCCAGACACTTTTCTAAGGCTTTTTTTTTCATTTGTGTTTTTGTTTGATTTATGTTGTCCAGTACAAAATTGATGAAAATAAGAATGGAAGGACCCAGTTATTTCCTAATCATATGAAAACTGACAATATAAAAAGCCATCTTATAATTCAAATATGAAGAACAGCTTTCTGTTCTTCAGAAGTACATAACTATCTACTCTAGAGAACAATGATTGGTTTTGCAAGGCGAAGTCATCATGCCTGCAGCAGTTTGTGTGTAAATAGTATAACTTTCCCAGAAAAGCAGAGTATTAAATTACCACAATATGAACCTAACTCTTCTCTCTATGCTCACTTCCCATGGACTAACCAGAAAAGTTCAAAGACCTTCACTCCTTACCTGCAGTTTCTTCAACATCTGTGTCTCAAAATACACACAATTATCCTCAGCACATATGCACTCGTCCACAGAAAAATATATAAAGATAAATTTTAAGTAACAAATTTTAACTACATTTCTTAATTCATAATTTATTTGTGTTCAGATACTAAATACAAGAAGAGTTTGAGAATCCATACTGAATAGCATGGAAATACCAGCCACAGGGATTTATACAAGGACCTCCTGCTAAGTATGAGGCACACTCCAGGAATAAGGCTGGAAGTGATTGTCTAAAGTAGAACAAATTTTTGCCATGGACAGATTTGAGGTGGAAGCTAAACATAAGATTCCAAGAGTCACAGAATCACAGAATTACTGGGGCTGGAGAAGACCTCTGAGATCATCAAGTCCAGCCGATGACCCAACACCATCACATTGGCCAGATCATGGCACTAAGTGCCACATCCAGTCTCTCCTTAAACACCTCCAGGGACAGTGACTCCACCACTTCACTGGGCAGTATATTCCAGCGCCTGATCATCCTCTCCAGGAAGAAGCGCTTCCTTATAGCCAAGGTGACCAAATATCCAAGGCGACTTCATCAGAGCAATGGGTTAGAAATAACACCTTTGCAGAATGATTCTTAATGGATGTGTTCAGAGAAGTACTGAATTATCAAGTACAGTGAAAAACATGGTATCATAATTTATACACAAGGTGATCATCACATGGGGAGTATGTAAAAAAAGCCCCCAAATCAAATACAAAAATTAAAACAAGCTGTTCATTGGAGAAGTTATGCCAAAGATTTTTAGAGGACTTAATGAGAGACAAGTTTAGGTAAGAACTTGGCTTCATCTTCCTCCTACAAAGAACAGTGCTTCTAAACACTGAGCTAACTGGCCTTTGCTCTGTGTGTAATTCCTAATTCTCCGCCTTCATTTTAATTGCTTTAGTTTTATAAATGTTTCAATAAGAGGAAGTAACAAAGTGAAAAAAAGTGGAAAATATCTTAAGCCTGTTGTAGAATAAGGACTCATAAAAGGCTATCCATAAGCCTAAACAAATGTGGAGGAAGGCATTAATGATCCGTTCTCTGTGTTCTGACTCGGATTTTTTCTTCGGAATGGATGATTATTTTCAGAAGCTTCTGAAGTGGTTTGAGATGGGTTGTTATCTGTGCCTCATGTGTTGTGGTGGAAGCAGATGCCTGATTAAAACATCTGTAAAAATTTTGATTTTCAATTTTGCTAGTTACCCCTGTACTCTGCCAATGTACTTGGCCTGAGAGCTCCAAATATTTTAGAAGTAATCTGTGAACCAGAAGGAGTTCCAGGACTTGAAATCAGTGGAATTGGAGGTTTTGTGAAGCTTCATAGATAACAAGCTAAGATTTGTTATCATACAGTCATATATACCTGAGCATAAGCTAAAATTCTCACAATTTTACTTTCTTCTTGACTCTTATAACAACTTCATCTCTCGAGCCTGACAAAGTCTCATTATGCATGCTCTCTCTCTCTCTGACATATGTTAATATTGGCTTTCCCACAAGCAGTCTCTCCTTAAACACCAAACTCTTATTATTCATCTTCAAACTCTTATTATGTCTTCCTAATTTGTTATCCTTGTTCATAAAATTGTTCTGTTTCAAATGGGTCAGTGGTTTATCTGTCCGTATGAGCAACTATTGAAACATAAACAAAAAATTTGATATTAATTAATATTATTTTATGATATTTTGTATTTTTAGCACTTCTGAAATACATTTTGTTTTCATTCTACCTGTTTCCTAGGAAATTATAAGAAAACACGTAATATTTACCTTTAATATTTTGAAAATTCAGAAAGGGATCACAAAATTCCAAGACAATCCCATGAGGTTTTCTGATTTCTAGGTAAAAGCAAAAGATAAACTGAAATTTAAATTAACTGACAGTAAACTAGGGTCATTCAAAGTGTGTGACATTTCAAGGCCAAAAGACAGATCATTCTGTGAGACAGGAGCTCTGAGAGTAGAAAGCATTTTTTTTTTAATTTTAATTTTTTTAAATTGTAAAACTCTTCTGTGCTGTTACTTATTCTTTAGAAGGTTTAGCAATTTTCTGGTGGATACCCAAAGTAAATATATGTGGAGATGCAATTTTTCCTCTTAAGAAATGTCTGCAGTATACAGTGTTTAACATTTTTATGCCTTTGTGACTCTATGTATTCTTGATTTCATCACTCCCTTGGTAGTGTAGGTTATTTTCTGAGTTAAACAAAGGCATTGGCAGAGAAACTACAAAGTGTTCTAATCTCCTGACCCCCACATTGACAGTTCAATATATTTTAGAACAACTAAAGATATGGAAGTGGAATTATGAAACAAACAGGCACTTCAGAAGAATGTTCTATAAATTTATTGCTTTACTGTGTAGTAGAACTGCTGTAGTTTTAAAGAGAGCAAGGACATACATCTGGAAAATAAAACATAATGATAGTGGCTCACTGGAATTAAAAGATAAAACCAGCTGTCAAGTACAATTGTATAAAAAATGTGAGATTATTGGTTTCATTGGGATTTATTAATTTGATATATTTCAATTCTTATCTGCTAAATAAGGATGGGGGAAACTGTCACATAGCTGCAGCCATTTTGTAAACTTCTGGTTTTATTTTTCACCTGTATCAAAAATTCATCCAGTTAACTAGGAAAGACTCTCCCCCCTCAGCAGGCAGTCTCTTGCAGTAACTCAAAGCACACATAGTCAAGCATCAAATGTCACCACATTGCCATCTTACTGTGAATGACTGGAATTTACTTCCTACTGTTAGTGGTGCTGAAAATTGCTACTGGATTCCACGGAGTACATAAGGTATTGTCTAAACTGAAAACATTTTCAGAGACCAAACTGACCTTTTAGAAAACTGCACTTTCATCCTTAAAATGTTGGACTATAGCAATATTTCATTTAAAAGGTTATTTAAACTTTTTTTTTTTTACTTTATATTTTAGAAAAGGGTAAGTATTGTTGTGTGAAAGAACTCAGTATAACTCTTCTCTGTCAAAAAGCAGGGAAGAATACCACTCATTAAAGATGCTTCAAGAAAATTATGCAGAAAAGACCACAGCTGCTATTCTCCCTGAGAAACAAGATGATAATTGTAATTAATATTTAATATTTGTATTCAAGTTCTAATTGGTAGAAAAGACAGATTTTATTAAAAGCCTTAGAGAAAATGTTTCTCTCTCAGAACTTGCTGATAAAAGATGAAAAGAAGAAAATATTTTTCTGCCTTGTTACTAATTTGAAACTGAGATATAGAGAAATGATGCGGGGCCCACAGTCAGACAGAATAATCTACAACAAACCAAGCAACCTAACCCCTGCTTCTTTGGTACCAGTTAGAAGTTCCAACAAAAAAATATCTTTCCCCATCAATTTGGCTGAAAAGGGACTAATTACGTGTAGAGCTTTACCACAAAAGAGCACCTCTGCGTTTAAAAGAAAGAAAAAAGAATTGAACCAAATTGAAGTGTTGCCAGCCTGAAGAGTGCTGACCACAAATATCTCCCCTCCTCGTTTTATCAGAGAAGGGGAAAAGTATTAAAGATAGGATTAATCCTCTTTAAGGGGGAGAATGTGGGAAATTATTACTGCAAGCTCTAGTTTGCTGTAGTGCTAAGGGATCGGATTTTAGAAAAAAATAACAGCCTGCCTCCGAATGATAAATGAATATGTGAGTTTCACTGATGGCACACATGACTGTTTTTAGACTTAGAAGAAGTGACAGAGGAAGATGAGCAGTCATGTAAGTGGCAGGGTAAGTGTATTAAAGGCATAACATAAGAGAAACGAGCTGACATAAAGACCAGTGACCGTAAGGAGAGGTGATAAAAAAGAGAAGGGAATATATTAAGGAAATGAATTAACTGTTCATGTTCTGAATCTTATATAACTCCTAGGTCAATGAAGAAAACAGCATTGTTCCAGGAATTAAGTGAGGAAATGTAGAATTAATAAGAGCGAGAAAGAAATATACAAGACAGCTGTATATTGCATCATTTTCTTAGAAAATTAACATGTATTTGATACGTTTTTCATGATCACATTGGATGAGTATTTGGCATTTCCAGGGACTGACAGAAGTATAAAACACATGTGACTGAGAAAAGAAAACAGAACAGGCTAAAGTACAGCCCAATCACTTGTTCTTGGCTTCTGTCACTTGCCTAGTAAGGTAGATTTCTTGAAGTTTAAAAGAAATTGCCTTTTCTTGCGCTGGACTAGGTTAAGACTGTACTTACATTAACAGAGGATCAGCTAATGAGGCATCTACAACCTTTCTGGGTAAACTAGTATCTTTTTACATCTTTTTTTAGCTCACTTTCCACAGATACTAATGACTGTGCACAACACAAAGAAATGGAATATTCAACCTAAAATAACTCTTGTCAATAGACAAAGACGGTTAAGAAAGGATTAGAGGGTGTTTTCTGTTTAAGAAAGTGTCTGAAATACCTCAGGATAGGGTAGTATATTGATGTCCAATTAAAAAGTCAAAAGGTAGCACGCTTTTTTTTTCCCCCCAAGAGTCCTTTTACATAAAATTATAAATAGCTGTGGAAAGTAAGATGACACGCAGCAGTAACTGTGGGGATAAATGTTTACATTTAATAGTCAGTAATATATCTGTGTTGCTGCACCAGTAACATACATCATATAGTTGTTGTTTTATTCCCCCAGGTCAAACATGTTGCAGATGTTTAAGACATGAATATGTATACAGCACTGTATTGAACAAACTTAGATGCAACTATAATAGATATTTTAAAATAATAATTAAAAGGAAAAAAAATATAAAACTACAAAACAACGCACTCTGCATAATACAATTACTTATCCTGGGAAAAAAACCAAAAACTGGTAGCATGTCATCAATAGTTACTGAAAAATTGGGGAAGAGGGGGAGAGAAATCTTGCATATTAATTTGACAGATTAAAAATAAGCATTAAATTAAAGTTTGATGAGAAAAACAAAACTATTTGTATAACAATCAATTTTATCACTTGGCATAGTAAAATATTGCTCTGGTTCTATACATATAGGTTTACTGGTTTTATTTTCTTTTGAAAGAGCTATCCAGTGGGAATTTTTACTCTTGCCTTTTAGGGACATTATAACATACTGTGATTTTGAGTAGAATTTATTAATAGGTTCCCATAAAAATCAGCTGTATGTGGAATGTTTTTTTTTTTTCCTTTATATTGACATTTTTCATGGGTAAATGTCAGATTGCCATCCTTTTATATTTTTCTTTTTTCCTTTAGGGAGTGTACACAGAACATTTTATTTCAAGCCAGCATCATGTTTATCCTTGCACCCACTGAAGCCCTACATTTTCTCATAGGAACTATAGATTGCAGGACTTCTGGGTCCTGTGAAGGTGGGACTTGTGGTTCATTATTACAGTTCAGCCACTGGCAAAAGTCCTTGAGAGTTGCTGTCTACACGAAGAGATCAAAACACAGCAAGAAAGAATCAGAATATAATCAAAATTAATTAAATTGTCTGTTTACTTATTATTACAGACCAAAACAAGCTCAAGAATTTAAAGGATCAGACTCTTAACAACCTTTCTCATTTCATGACTCATTATAATTTTATATGATGCTATGTTCACACATATTTAAACATCACTGAGATAGCTATATTGTCCTAATCGTAGCTATTACAGGTGACAGGAATACAAAGCTGTTTAGAGACCAGAGTTCTAATTTCCATTGAATTCAACAGGGACTCAGACACCAAAAATCCTATTCAATTAGGCACCTATGGACAGTTGTGAAGCCAGCAATCGTTACTCATATTGTTGAGTAATCACCAATTGATCAGAGTAAAGCTTGTGAATCTAGAGTGACATTTTTGTCAGTCCTCCTCACTTTCCACTAATATTTTTGTTGATTTTCACTTATATGTACAATATGAAATGAGTGGAACAGTGCACTTTACTGAATCAATACAGAGCATGATGATTTAAAGTGTCAGGATACAAGGCACAGATAAGGAAAGAATAGGAGGCAAAAATAGCAACATTACTGAGAAATGAAATAGAGTCTGTTCAGAAAAATGGCACAAACACTTGGAATGACAGTAGAGAAAGTTTTGATAGAAATTTGGATAATAAAGGCAGTCAGGTAATACATTTTTGTAGCTACAGATTTCTTGGGCAGTTAAAGCAGGTATGGCAGTACACTCTGCATGGCCTGTTAGCACTTAGCTTTAATCTTTATCAAGGGAAAAACAGTTATCTTGATACTGATTTAAGTAGAAACTAAGCAAAAACCTAGGAGGATTTTTTTTTCCGGGGAACTATAAATTGCTGGGAAGGAGGTGGTGTGAAAAGAGAGGTGGAGTTTTTTTGTTTTTGTTCTTTTGGTTTTGTTCTACTGCTGAGTAGCCTACATGGTTAGAGGCTGTGTTAGAGTTCTGTGTATAATGCAGTGACTAGAGCCAGATGTAAATACAGTCGATATTGACGACGTGCAAGCAAAAAATCTTTAGATTTGGTGGACTTATGAGGCTTCTTAAAAGAGAAAAGATACAAGAGGTTTGATGTCAGAAAATCTCACTTTGAGGGAATGTGAAATGCTCAGTAGAATTTTGACTGAGATTATATAATAATTAAGAACTCTAGTCTTGAAACTGAAATAATGGAAGAAATGGCAATTGAAATTCATTCTGATGTAATAGAGATAGGGAAACAGAGACCAAAGTAAGCTAACAAGGCATATGAATAATAAGAAGGGGAAAAAATTTCTAAAGAACTTTTAAAATTCTATGAAGAAGAGTGAAAAAGTAAGAAAAAAAATGTAGTAGTGAAAAATAAGGAGAAAACAAAGAATAACATATTTTTGCATTGAAACCATTTTGCTTTTCAAATGCCGAAGTACTATTAACATTAATAAGTGAATGCACATCTGTAGTACATGTGACATAAGTACTTGCATTCATTTTGGATGGGATAGAGTTAGTTTTCTTCATAGTATTTTGTTTGGGGCTAGATTTTAGATTTGTGATCAAAATAGTGTTCATAAGACACCATGCTTTAGTTATTGCTGAGTAATGCTTACATGGCATCAAGATTTTTTCTGCTCCTCACTCTACCGCACCAGGAAGGAGGCTGAGGATGCACAAGAGGTTGAGAGGGGAAACAACTAGGACCTCTGACCTCAACTGACCAAAGGGATATCCCAGAACATACGATGTCATGCTCAGTAATAAAATTTGGGATGTGGGGGGAGGTTTACAGGGGCTGCCATTGCTTGGGGCCTGTCTGAGTATCAGTTGGTTAGTGGTGAACAATTGTTGGGGGTTTTTGACTTGCTTTTTTCTGGCTTTTTTATTTTTTTTTCCAGTGAGGGACAGAGGACAAAGGATGTGAGCAAGTAGTTATGTGGTGTTCTGCTGTCTGCCAGGGTTAAACCAAGTAAGACATAATAAGAGGAGCTCGCTTACCTGCTTTTTTTTTTTGCCACTGTTTTACCCCATCTGCTCTAGTCACAAAAGCATTTCAACAAACAAGATTTGCTGTACATATTTGAAAAAGAAAAGAAAAATTCAGGCTTAGTTAAACCATAAAAGCCTGTTGAAGTTAAAATCCATTATGACCTAAATCTTCACATATATAAACTTCTCCATATCACAATCATTGCTGTAGAAAAACTTCTAGCATCAGAAAACATTCTAACTTAAGAACCTTTTTAATGACAGTAAGCCAGAGCAGACATAGAAATCAGTTACCTAAAAGGATGTGGTTAAAGACGAGCTAAACACCTCTGATCATCCTTCCAGGTTTCCAGCTGAATCTCTAGAAGGGCATGGATTTCCAGCAGTTTCTGTGTTGCATCTGCCAAAATCATGCATATCACATATATCCCAGGGCATCTGGTACCATATTTGGTCACTCACATCACCCTTTGGTGAAACAGTTTATTTCAACATTTTCATTTATAATATGGTGAAAAAGGCAACAGTTAAAGAAAGAAGAGGAATAATGAGATACATCATTAAACTAGGCTTTTTGATCAGTGATTTCTAAAACTTAAACAGACATTTGTTATACTTGTAAGCTTTTCTATTCCCAGTTTTCAGCTCGTTGAATAAGATGCAGCTTAACTGTGCCTAATACCAAGGGGTTTTTAAAACAAAAAAATCTCGTATTCTGTTTGTAGATTCTGCCTATAAACATAAATCAGCTTCTCTGAAATCTGTTTACAGTGAAAGGAAGTTTGGCTCAAAGAATTTCTTTCAGTTGTTTTTTTATTGTTTGACAAAGTCAAAATATTCAAGACTTGATTGACATAACTTCATTCAGTAATTCATAGAAACATATCAACAGAGGATGGACAAGTTGTGTAAAACCTTATTTCTTATATTTCTCTAGAGTTTCTGACTCATAACTGTAAAAACCCAGGAGCAAACTAGTAAACGGACAATGATTCAGTCATGACCACACGCTCCTCTTGTTGATCTGTTCTATTTCCTTTCACAGAGCAGTTTATTCCCTTTTGTTCCTGGTCAAAGATTTGATCATTCACAGCACTTCTCTAGACAATTTTCTATGCTTTTGCTTGAAAGAGGGATTAACACGTCAGTCTCCCTTGCTCTCCTTTTCCAATGCAATGTCATAGGCTTCTCTTCCCTGCATAGTAGAAAAGGGCTGTGGTAATACAGCCTTGAAACAACTCCTAGCAATCTGCTAAATTTATTCTCCTTTTCCAAATTTTAAATTATGTCCCATGTTCTTCTACTGAGTACTCCCTTAGTAATCTAAAAGAATGATTAAGACTATGAGAACACGCCAGTTTGAAAGGGATGTCTGACAGAAACACCTGATGTGCTTCAGGACAGCCACAACCCCCTTTCACTGAGCAGGTGAAATTCATCCAGCAATGGTTACCAGTCCTTAGGGAGGAGACAGATAAGAGTGCTGAAGCAGTGTGTCTATTCAGAGCATTGCCTCAGCTACTCCAGCCTGTTTCTAAGGTTTAGGTTCAGTTCTGGCCCAGAGGAAGATGAGGGGTATGACACCTTGTTTTTCACTGCAATGCAAATAGGAGGTGTAACTGGTCACCCACCTACCAGTACGTTCTAGAGTTAAAGTAGTTCAAGGGATTTCACAATTAAATACATTCACACAGATGCTGCTTAAAAAACACTAAGGGATAATACTTTGTTGTGGAAGTACAGGTATTAGAATACTAGATGCCCTTTCTAGGATATAAGGCATCCCCTTCTTTAACCTCAGTGACAGATCAACCTGGCTGCTTTACTTTAATCTCACTTCACTGCTTTCCTAAATCTACCCACTAAGGGTAAAAGTATCTTCTACTAAAAAAAAAAAAAAAAAGGGAAAAAAAAGCATAAAGTCTGAAAATCTCATAAGATTGGAATAGTTTTACTGTTCAAACCAGATTTCTTTTTTAAGCTGTTAGATGGGGAAAAGTTAAATATGGAAGTAACTAAAAGGAAATGCACTACTTTTAATGTTAAAAGAGGACAACCAAAAGATTGTAAAAGTGTTTCCTATGTCTTAAATAGATCATGATTGTAGCATTAAATCTTTGCAGATTATATTTAAAAAAAAAAACCAAACCCAAGCCTTGAAGAACTGCATATTTTATTCTCCTGACAAAAACCATTTGCATATTTCCATTTGCCATTTGTTCATTCTGCAGAAATAATACTGTTTCTTTCTTATTTTTTAAATACTGCAAAGCTTTCAGCTAACAGCAAGAGAGTAACAGTTTATTTCAAACTAATACTGTCTTGGTCACATGAGTCCTGATATTTAAAGTGCTTTAATGAATGTCAAAGAATAACACATGCTGAGCTCTCCAAATACAATAATATTCACTGTATAAACCTTCTTTGATAGTAAGTTGAAAAAGAAGTACTTACAGGGCTTTTCTTTGCAAAATAAGATTTTAGCCTCAAGATCTGCATTTATTTTCTAGCCTCTCTTTCCTACAAGACCTCCTGAAACACCAGGTTCCTCTCCTTGTCCTTTTTATAACACAATTGGCTAGTCAGTCTTTTGGCTTTATATGAATTCCACGTCAGCTATAAATATTAGAAAAAAAATCGAAGTAGGAAAGTCTTCTAGTTTTTTGCCTCATTTCTCCACCACCACAAGGCTAGTCATAGAATCATAGACTCACAGAATCATAGAATCATAGAAACACCAAGGCTGGAAAGGACCTTAAGACCATCAAGTCCAACCTACAGCTCTACACCACCCTAACAGTAAACCATCTCCAGAAGTGCCACATCCAGCCTTTTTTTTAAATACAGCCAGGGACGGTGACTCTGCCGCCTTCCTCGACAACCCATTCTAATGCTTCATCACCCTTTCAGTGAAGAAGTTTTTTCTGAAAAGAGGAATGTGTTGGATTGGAAGAACGTGTTGCGTTTGAGAAACTTGTTGGGTTGGAAGTGATCTTTAAAGGTCATCTAGTCCAACCCCCTGCTGCAGTGAGCAAGGATATCTTTCACTAGATCAGATTGCTCACAGCCCCGTCAAGCCTGATCTTGAATGTCTCCAAGGACGGAACCTCCGCCACCTCTCTGGGCAACCTGTCCCGGTGTTTCATCACCCTTCCTGTATACTCCACAGTGTGCTGGTCAGTCTGATTTAAGTGGGAAATCCTGTGCTTTTCAGGACTCAGTTCCTTCAGTTATAAAATCTTACTGTTCAGAAATATTACTTTGGATCATGTATTCCAATGATTCATTGTTTCAAACGAAATACTATTGGTGATACTAACTTGAATTGTTAAGATATTTTATGTTATACTGCAGCTGAGTGACCATGAATGCTATAAGGAAGCCCTAATGCCTCATATGTGGGATTTCTGACTTGGAAATCACATGCTGGCTAAAACAACTGGAAAGCACACTCTTCTGACTTTATCAATGAAAGCTGTGCAGAAAAGATTAAGGAAAAGTTTGGAATCTAGAGAAAGAAAAGAAAAAAAAAACGTCCTGAAGAAGAGAGAAAAAAAGTAGAAGCAACTGGTACTGTTGGATTGATGAAAAAGCTGGATAGCTGTTAGTTTAAAATCAATAGTATGTGCAGTCATGTGGTAAGTAGAATTCCATGTGGTTGAGTGAGTTATTGATGTGGGAGTTTATTTATTTTGCCATATGCATGGTATCACAAGCCAAACTGCAGCAGTGTGATTAATGTGGCTGAAAAAAAATCTTGTACCATCAGCTGAGAGTTCTGTTTCAGGGTGTGATCTCTGCCCACCTATAATGGCAATGAAACGTTGTTAGCAAGAAGCACATTTAAATGCCTTGGATTTTGAGGGCTAACCACGAACAGCTAGGGATGAAAGAGAAGTTCTGTAAAGGAAACTTCTGAAGTGGGGACTTTGACTCAAGCCTTTGATGCTATTTGTCTAAAAAAAATTCTTCGTTTTTTTAATTCCCAGGCATACTTGGGGTTTACAGTTATATGACACATAGAGAGAACTAGATGCTTAAGAGCTGTACTGGAGAATGCTTTCTGAGGCAGCCAGTAGCCAGTATGAAGTACTGAAGGGAGCCAAAGCAGTAAATCTTCTTTCATGAGAAGCTGATCATTCCCCTTTGGCACTACAGTTGTTAGCGCCTTCAAGTGAGATGACAGAGAACTAGTTTTGAGCTTCTATTCTGGCTCAGGCAAAGCAAAAGTTATATTCAAACTGTGCTGAGAAGTGTTTATTGTCCTCCCGTTCAGGTGACACAGAGCACTTCACATTTCCATGGTTCAAGCCCGGTCTACCACACAGTAGAATTGGTTCAATCAATATTGAAGAACACTTAGCCCTTGATCTCTTTATGAGCAATATATATCACATCCTCATGTCCCTAAAGCATATATATTATTATTGTTGTTGTTATTATTATTATTGCTATTATTATTCAAAGAGCATAATATGGGGAGTGAACAATACAGTGGTTTCCAGCATGTTTTCAAAAGCATGTTACATGATTTCAGGCATTGTGCTCAGGAGTAGATGGTGGGTATCTAAAGAACTGTTTGAAAAGGAGGAGCTGATGATGTAATTACTAAACAGAATTAACTGATTTATTGTCATGCAAAGTGCCTGTGGAAAACAGACTCTCAGAGCTGCGCCCTGATTTACTTGGAAGACATCACTTAAGTTTCTTTAAAGTAGATCATAACAATGAATTAACACGTGTTGCATGGCTCCTCAGAGGACAGAGTCAATGTGTAAATAAGGGAAAAAAGTTGTTTCACAGTAAAACACATCCAGAGAACATTCTGCGCCTCAACTGCTGGACCTCACTAAAGGATTATGGGCTATTTGTAGTCTTTTTTTCTCTTTTTTTTTATGAGGCAGAACCAGAGCTCCAGAATAGGTTTTAAAACTGTAGTTATGACACTTAACTGCAAAGGAGACAAAGATTGAAGTCCCGGACTTGTACTAGAGGGAGCAGAAATTTGAATTAAAGTTTCATATTTCCTATTAAGTATTGAGTGTTCACTATTCACTCTGTTTACTTTTCTAGATTTCATTATTTTCTCTATTTTGACCAGAAATTTTTGTTTTGCTTGTAAGACAGAGTTCCTACTACATTTTTCAATAAAAATAATATCTTCCCATAGAAGGAAAATTTATTTAGGAAAAATCAGCACTTTTCATAGAATTACAGAATTGTTTGATTTAGAAGGATCTTAAAAGATCATCCTATTTCAACCACTCTGCCATTGGCAGGGACACCTACTAGACCAAGTTGCTCAAAACCGCTGGCCTTGAACACTTCCAGGGAGCGGGACATCTGTAACTTCCCTGGACAACTTGTTGCAGTGTCCTATGGTTCTCACAGTGAAGAATTTCTTCCTAGTGTCTAATCTAAATCTACCGTCTTTCAGTTTAAAGACATTTCTTGGGACACTAAATGACCTTGGAAAAAGATGCTCCCCTTCCTTCCTGTAGGTCCCCTTTAAGTACTGAGAGTTTCTTATAAGTCCTCTCTGGAGCATTCTCTTCTCTTGGCTCAACAGTTCCCAGTCTTTCAGCCTGTCCTCATACGGGAGGTGCTGCAGCCCTCTGATCATCTTCATGGCCCTCCTCTGGACTCACTCCAACAGGTCCATGTCCTTATACTGGGCATCCCACAGCTGAATGCAGTACTCCAGATGAGGTCTCAGAATAGTAGAGCAGAGGGACAGAATCACCTCTTTCAACCTGCTGGCCATGCTTCTCCTGATGCATCCCAGGGTGATAGGCTTTCTGGGTTGTCAACACACATTACTAGCTCGTATTCAGTTTTTCATCCACCAATACTCGCAAGGACTTTCTCTCTCGATCTATTCTCTGTGCACCATTTATGTGTGCTTGGGATTACCCTGACCCAGGTGCAGAACCTTGCACTTGGCCTTGCTGAACTTCGTGAGATTTGCAGTGGCCCACCTCTTAAGACTGTCAAGGTCCCTCTGGATGGCCTCTCTTCTCTCCAGCATACTGACTGCACCACAAAATATGTGTTCATCAGCAAACTTGCTGAGGGTGGACTCAATCACACTGCCCATTTTGCTGACAAAGATGATGAAAAACACTGGTCCCTGTACCAATCTGTAAGGAACACTACTTCTCACTTGTCTCCGTTTGGACATCAAGCCATTGACTGTAACACTTTGAGTGCCACCATCCAGACAGTTACTTATCCACTGAGTGGTCAACCCATTAAACCTATGTATCGCAAATTTAGAGACAAGGATGTCATGCAAGACATTGTTCAATGCAAGTCCAGGTAGATAGTTAGTTGCTCTTTGCTAATCTACCAATGCTGTAACACCATTGTAGAAGGCCACCATATTTGTCAGACAAGATTTGCTCTTAGAAAAGCCACATTCACTGTCACCAACCACCTCAAGGCCAAAGCCTGCTCTCCTGAAGCCCAGACTAAAGAGCTTGATGTGTGCCCTCCTAACCACAATCAACATCTTGAATTTCACAATTTCATGGTCCCTGTAGTCAAGGCTGCCCCTGAGATTCACATTTCCCACCAGCCCCTCCTTGTTGGTGAGAAATAGGTAAAGCAGAGCACCTTTCCTTGTTTGCTCCTCTATCATTTGAAGAAGAAAGTTCTCATCAACTCATGCCAGGCACATCATGAATAAATTATGTCCTGTTGTGTTGTCCCTCCAGCAGATAACGAGGTGGCTGAAGTCCCCTGTAAGACCCAGGGCTTATGAACATGAAACTGCTCTCATCTATTTATAGTGGGCCTCATTGAGGAGATCAGGTGTGGAATACGAGAATATCACTGGCAACAATGATTGCAGAATCACAAAAGTAGGGTTAACAGTTGGACTCGATGATCCCAAGGGTCTTTTCCAATCTGCATGTTTCTATGATTCCATGATTCTATGATTCCATGATGTTACAATTCCATGATTCTATGATCTGCTCAGTCTTTCTTGCTGGGTGGCCTGTAGCAGACCCTCACTACAATGTCTCCTGTCCCTGTTTCACCTTAATCTTGACCCATAAACTCTTTGTTGGCTCATCATCCATCTCCAGGTGGTGCTCAATACACTCCAGGTGGTCCTCGATGTTCTCCGGCTGGTCTTCAACATGGATGGTGATAACCCCAGCCTTATTTCCCCTGCCTGTCCTTCCTAAAGTGCCCATATCCTTGCATTCCAACACTCCAGTCGTAGAAGCCATCCCATATTCCTCATCCCTGTGACTCCAATAAGATCATAATTTTTCTTTCAAAAACATACCTGACTCCCATTTTGAGAAACATACATGTGATACTCCTGCAAAACTGAAATAAAAGAAAATATATTAAAATTAATCCGATTTGTATTAAAATTTTTGTGAAACAATTGTCTTGATCTTTCCTTTTTCTATATGTGTAAGGAGCTAAGTCCTCAAGAGAAGTTGCAAAGATTAATTTGACTCCTGTGCCAGCGTCACATTTTACACTTCATAAATAATTGTTTATCTGTCTAGTGAACCACCGTTCATAGACTCCCTAGGAAAAAAATAGTATAAATTAATGCCATCCAACAACCAAGAAATACATGAGATCTTATCAACTCCTCTTTTATTATGAGAAACACATAACATATAACAGGCAAATATGACACAATTTTCAGAACTTTATGGCTGTTATTTATAGCATATTCTAAACTTTTCCAACAATTTTGAGCTACAGCCAAAACAGAGGTTGGAAAGAAATGTAATGAAAGCAGGTATTTGGGGCCAAATATGACCCATTTTAAATTTCAGTATATTTTCCAGGTGTGCAAGTGGGAACAAAATTTGTTATTCCTACTCAAAACCGTACCTAAATCAGCCCACCCATTTCTAGCCTAATTGGTGAAGCAATGGACCATTAATTTACTAGACAGTCCTGATTCCTACATAATTATAGGGTTTTTTGTCTATTTCTTTGTTATTCACATCATTAAATGGCAGATCTTTAAGGTGAATATAGTTATGGCTTTCATAAACGAAAGCATTTCATGAGGAAGGATAAATACATCAATCTTCGGCAGTTACTCTGAAATATTTTTCATGTTTCTAGCTCTCATTTTCTAATTTTGAGGACTTTACGCCTCCTTATTCTTCCACGGCTTGTAATAGAATTCTGTAGGCAAATATTTCAATTTGGGATCCACCAGGACCCCCAAGGCCTTTGCTGCCTAGCTCCTTTTTAGCTGGGTGGCCTGCAGTATGTACTGGTGCTTGGGATTCTCCCTCCCCAGATCCAGGACTTTGTTTTCTCATTGTTGAACTCCATGAGCTTCCTGTTAAGGACTCTCTGGACAGCAGCATGACCCTCTGGGCATATCAGCTACTCCTCCTAGTTTTGTGTCATTCTCATCCTCATCTCAGCTTCCTGTTACTAATTGCATCCCTGGCTCGCGACTAGAGCTTGGTACCTTTATCACCATTCATATCAGTATCAATATATTAAATACACAATATGACTTTAATCTCCCATTATCTCTTTGAATTTGATGAGAGGTTATACACTAGGCAGCTGATAAAGTTCTGGGATTAGCAGCTATGAGCGTGTCTGTGTGGATGTTAGGGAGTGGCTGTGTACACTGAAGACTGCACAGATATTGTTAGTTAGGTTTGGTTTTGTAATAGCTCCTCTGTCCTGCAGGATTCACGCTGCAGTTTGTAGCTCTCATAACGTCTTCAAATTCAATACAATCCTGTATTTCAGGGATTCCAACTGCAACTTTGACACTTTACATAATAAACAAAAAATGTCTCCACAATCCGTTTCCAGAATGTAGCATTCAAAGACAGAGGAAGAGAGCAAGAGAAAATGAGAGAGAAACGGCATCTTCTTTTTCACTAACTTTGGGCTCCATAGTAGAAAGAAAAAAAAGTTAATAGGTGTGATAAGGTAAAAAAATAATATTTTCTAATTATAGTAGTAGTACTTCAAAGTATTACTTTTTGTATTTGGAATCATATTTACAGATCAGGCAGAATTAGCCATTGTAAATGTAAAATGTCACTCCCTAGTTAGTAAAAGTGGGAAAAAAAAAAAAAAGTAAGACTTTTCTAAGGTGTAATCATAGAATCATAGAATCATAGAATGGCCTAAGCTGGAAGGGACCTTAGAGATCATTTTAATCCAGCCTCCCTACTGCCAGGGACACCACCTCTTGACTAGATCAGGCAACACATGGGGATCGAATGGGAATCGAACACCTGTGATGCTTTGCTATTGATATTAACTTGTTTACCTGCTACAGTGTAGCACTCCAAAATATTTAACATAAGAAGAAAATAACCTGGCATTGGGAAATCCTAAAACATTTTATGTTAGGAAACTTAATACTTGTTCAGTCCTCTGCAGGTTTTTTTTTATATCATCATGCTCTGTAAATTTCCTGCCAAAGGACAGTCTTTAAATTTGGTTTCTATCTGCCACTATTGTCTGGGGCTAGAATGGACAAAACATTCAGGTGACCTAGCAGTCACCGGGAACTGTAACATCTACTGTGTCAGCTGGCTATAAACACAACTTAAGTCTTGGGAATCCAAGAAAAATAGAAAGATTTTAATTTCAGGAAAGTAGAATAGACTTTCTAAGATGGAGGTAATAGGAAAATAAGTATTTCCTACACATGCTCCCCAAAAAAATATATAATCCTAAAAATTAGTGTGTTGTCAATGATTAGAGAAATTTTCTAATTTTTTTATTATTATTTTCAAATTTTTAAAATGTTTCTTTTGGTCAGAAACCCAAAGTTATCATAGGTTATATCCATATTACCTTTTCATTTTAATTTTTATACCAGGTCCTTATTTTCAAACGTCACTTAAATCTTCTGTAACTCAAAATCCTAATCTTGTAATTGGCCTGTTAATTGGACGTTCCAGGATACATCTTTTTCTCTCAGCTGTATCTGGATTTTCTAATGACACCATTCACAGAAAACCTGTCTGTTGAGAGTACAGGGTCCTACATTCTGTTGCTGCCTTCAGAAAAGACAAGGATCTATCCATGCTCTATGCAAGAACGTGGTAGGGAACCTCCAGGATCATATCTGTGTCAACACTTGTGTGAATTCTCAATAGACCAACTTAGTTTATGTACAGCTGGGATGCAAAGGGATGGATCTAGACTTGTAATATAAAATGATCACTGTAGGAACTTTTATAGTTAGTGGATATAAATGGGTATTTCTTTGGTGTAGTTAATTTTCTCTTTGCAATTATTTCTAATGTTAGAGGACATTCACTTGATGTTCAACACCTTTTGAGTTAGATTGTGTTGGTGAAGTTATCTATTGGTGTGGACTGTGGCAAATTCCATTATGTAGGATATTTCTTCAAGAGAAAACCTCATGAAATCAATGCAACTTGTTGTGTAATGTGAATATGTCACCTTGCAAGTACATTGTTTTGTTGAGATTTCAAGTATCATACTTCCGTGTCATCACTTTAAGGACAATCTTAGAATCGTAAAGACTGATCTACAGATTATGAAATCTTTTCCGACGGGTGTTATCAGATATTCATTGCATATCATATAAACTCTCCTCTTAATCCTAAGAATGTGTATGCATCTATATGTGTGCAAGTGTATGTATGTACATATATACACAAAGTATAAAACCTATATACATCTAAAATGTACATTTGTATCCAAAGTATATCTTAATTTGAAGCAACTGAAGTGAACAAATAAATAAAAAAAGATTAATGTCGTAAAAATATTTTATTTTTAATTGAATAGTGTCAGCTAAATATTATTCAGTCACTATCATTCATGTTTACAGCAGAATTCTTTTTTTAATGTGTCTTATCTGATTGCTTATGTTTCCTTTTATTGCGTGTATCTCTTTGATCTCCAACCAACTATAATTATGACGTTTTCAACATGTTTTATGTTTCTGTAACTGCTGTGCTCTATCAGATTTGGTACTTATACTGTCAAATTCAAACCTTTTATGTTCCTTCATCTTTGTTGTGGGTGCCCTTTTTGTTATACCTTTTTTATGGAATCTAATATTAACGTTTAAGTGCATATTTCAAAGAAAATGGGCCAAAAGATGTCAAACATGCATTCACTTTATAATTTATCTATATTAAGCAATTTTTTGCTATAGAAGTTCACAGTAAGCACCTAATTGATATGGTCTGAGTTTTTTTCTTTTTGCTAATGGCTGTTATTTATTGTTGTAGATAGATGGGCTTGCGATAATCACAAAGAGGAGGCCTTGCACCTACAGACACTATCACTAAATTAGTTCTTTTCTTTTGATGCTTTTCTTTTGTTTTCTTTTTATCCTATTTGGTTGTTTACATTTGGTTTCTGGTTATCTTTAGAGTACTCAAGCGGCAAGTATATTTATAATTTAGAGCCTGAGATGTTCCTTGAATTGGTGCTGAAAGGATGAGTGCCTTTTGCTGTCTTTCTGTCCATTTGCCTTCTCTCAATACTGAAAATCTCTACCAGTGCAAGAGAACACTAAATGAAGTGTTGTTAACATGCTTCTAATAACACTTGCGTAAAATACATTTTCCTCTAAAATTATATGCAGCAACCTAGCAACCTGGGTGTTGAGTGCCTAATTAATGCTAGGAAGAATATTCATTAACATAAGCAACAAAAATGTGTACTATTTAGTTTACAAATTTAACTTGTGATTTTCTAGTAAAAGAGAACTACTATTACAAATGGGTAAGTCTGGTTTCAGCCTAAACTGTCAGGAAGAAATGCATTTAACTCACAGATATATTAAGGCCACAGAGTCATTCGAGCCGAAATTAGTATATGGGATCAGTGACTGCCATAATTATATCTGAGCTGTTTGAGGAATTCCCTTGCATTTAAAGGTGTTATAAAAGGAAGAATTTGAAAACTGTGATAGAATATGGTAACTATAATTATGTGCAGAACCTCCATACAATTGCAAGGAGTGTTGAATCAATGCTTCATTGAAATAGATTAAGAGAACAAATTTCAGAAGAGAAGTGTAAATACAGGGTTGATTCAACATGTCCTCCTGCAAACCCCTTCTGAGACCCAAATGAACAACTTCCACTTTTTCTAGTAATTTTAAGAGGAACCCATGTAGAATTCCTTTTGTAGTACTTTGTCTCATAGGATCCTGCAGTATTGGAGGTAAAGTACAGAAACAACAAAGTATGCCCTGAATTTTGTACAGTTGCAAGAAAATTATGTGAACCTTTTGGAATTTCATGGTGTTCTGCAGTAATTTGTCATAAAATATGTTCTAAACATCATCTAAGTCACAAATATTGACAAATAGAATATACCTAACATAATGTCACAAACCCAGTTCTGATCCTCCATGTCTTTATTGAACACATTCTTTCAATATTCAAAATGCTAGTGGAAAAAGTAAGTGAACTCTTGGAATCAATAACAGGTTGACCCTCCCTTGGCAGTAATAACCTCAATCAGGCACTTCCTGTAGTTATGGATCAGGTGTGCAGATCTGGCAGAACTGCTTTAGCTTTGTCATACTCTTTGGACGTCTCATGTGTCTGGCTCTCTTCCAGTCATTCCACAGCATCTCTACTGGGTTGAGGTCTAGGCTCTGACTTGGTGTCCTGGGTTTGAGCTAAAACCC
>NW_009703121.1:33503-58176 GCF_000703405.1 Apaloderma vittatum | reverse complement strand
TATATATATATTTGTATACGTACTCTAAAAAAGTCTCTCTGGCCTTGTGACCAAGCAGAGGACAAGATTGTTTCTTGCTACTTAAAGTAACAGGAATTCAGGTGTATAGTCAAAAGCTTTTCATCAAACTAATGTTACGTGTTGTGTCAACATCTTAATGCTCAGGAGATCTTTTAGGATGAAGAAAGTATTTCAAACAAATACCTTGTAGCCCTGTGCAGCATCGCTGCCCTTGGCGTTGGGTGGTTTGTGAAGGTCTGTGCGTGGTGAAAGCCGTGAACGCAATGAAGTGAGGTTGTTACAGACAAAGGATTCATAAGTTCTTGGAAGTGAATTCTGAGGAAACTGTCTGAAATGTTTTGCAGAGGTGAATCTGGTGCCGGGAAGACTGAAAACACTAAGAAGGTTATTCAGTACCTTGCTCATGTTGCTTCCTCCCATAAAGGAAGAAAGGACCATAACATTCCTGTAAGTTGGGATATTTTCTCCTTTGTTCATTCCTTTCTTTGACAATTGCCATTAAAAATTGCATTAAAAACCCCAAAACTTTGTTAAAAGATAAGCTGTAATATACTCTACATCACTTTGTTTCAACTATTATTTTCTCTTTAGTAGTGCCTGAAATGAGCAATTATATCAGAATTTCCAGTTAACATTAGCTGTTTGACTTCTGGTGTGAAATTAAAGGCTTTATTCAAGCATTGTAGCTAGAAACAGTATCAAAGCTCTCTGCAGTAAAGTCCAATTATCCAGTAATTTAATTAACTTGGGCAGTTCTCAGCATATTTAGTTCCCACTAGATGCAGTCTTCAGTACTGTGTGAGCAAGTTTTCTGTTCTTTCAGAAAGTGACTTGTAGATGGGAAGAAGCATCAAACTTGAACTGCTATAGACTTGCTATATCTAGAAGTCAGCAGCTAATAAAAAGCTCAGATTTTATTATGTTGCAATAAAATTTGGAGAATCTTGAAGTTTTTTGATAAGTTGTCCCTGACTCAGGCTTATGTAGAACTCCCTTGACGTTTACTGCCTGACTTCAAAATTAGCACTGAACGTTTAGCAATTATTTGCTTTAAAAAAAAATAAAAAAAGACTGGCTGGAATATCTGTTTCTATGAATGAGCACATGGATCGCTTTCCAGTAGAGTATTAGTTCAACTTTGCTTCAAGCAAGTGGCTTGCTATAATATATCTGTATATATCTATAATATATCCATATAGATATATCTGTATATACCTACAATATGTCTGTATATACCTATAATTTCTAATGCACGACACTTAATGTTGAAACATTCATGGATGTGTCAAGACTCAAACTCCTGGAAGAACAGGATATGACTTTTAACCAATATGTGAATTTAAAAACAGGCAAGGATTTGAAGTGGGAGAGGAGGCGAAATTGCTCTGGGGGTAGTTTGGGAGAAATCTAGTGAAGCGTTTGTGGAAACTCAAATCTCTGCTCTAATCAGGAGCAAATAGCGTGACCCTGGGCACTGATACTTACGCAAGCTGTTGCTGGTTTATCTCGCAGAAAAAATCCAAATGAGTCTGTCTCAGTGGTTTTTTTTGTGCAGTCTGAGCGTGTGTGGCGGTTACAGCCGTAGAAGGAAATTTCTTGCGACTGGAGTGTCAGCGCTGTTAGGTGTGTGTTGGGAGGATTCGTGGCCCTGGGAAATGCTGGTTTGGAACCTCATCCCTCAGAACTGGTTTTCTGTGTAGGCTTTGGTTTATGAATATTCTCGGCTTTACTGCTGTGCAGCCTTAAACAAAGCCTGCTTTTTTCTTTTTTTTTTTTTCCATTTTCTACAGTAGGAAAATTGCCTACAGCTTTTTGGGGGAGAAGGGAATTATGAAGAGAAGGAATTGTGCAGGGTTTGTTACCAAGTACTTCTAAATATACTATTGATGACTTTAAATACCTCTAAGTTGAAAGAGACTTCTGGAAGCCTCTTGTCCAGCCTACTTTGTGAGAGTGCCTTCCTTCCAGGTTCAGTTACGTTGCCCAAGACCTATAAAGCCAAGTTTTGAGGGATGGAGATTACGGAGCCTCTCTGTGAACCTTTTCTATTGCCGAACTACTTGAAGCCCCATTTTCGGTTGTTTAAAGAGCGCTCCAGGTCTGTTGAGCCTTTCTTGTGCTGTTTCCGCCAGCACTTTGTGCCAGTACCTCTGCCGGGAGCAGCACCCCTTCTTGAGTTGTGTTGTCGTAATGGTTCCTGTAGCCACTCACAGGGTTCGGAGACCGGAGCAGGCTCAAACTAGTGCTCTTAAAGTGCTTCTGGCCTTAAATGAAAGAGGTTTCCTCCGTTGTTCGTCGTGTGGCTGTGTAACTGGTGTGGAGTGAAGGCGCGGAAGAGAAAGGGGTGAAGGGAAAGATGAGTTGCCCTTTTTAATACAGTGCCAGCTAATTCCGTACAAATGGCTGGTTGAACAGCAATGTGATTCTCTACTTAGTGGTGAGATCTAGTGGGCTGGTGGTATTCAGCTGAAAAGAGTTTTGAAGATGGTTGTTGTAATCAGCTGCTTCATGAATACCCATGACTGTTGCAATGAAGACTGGAAAAGATTTTTATTCTTTGTAAAACACAGTTTAGGCACAGTGGAAAGAGTAGGGTAGCATCCTGAAAAAAGGTCTGATACTTTAATTGTGCACTTCATTCAAGGCGTTGTGAAATCACAGAGTGGTGAAGGATCGTGCAGTTCCAACCCCCCTGCCCGGGACAGGGACACCTCCCACCAGAGCAGGGTGCTCCAAGCTCCGTCCAGCCTGGCCTTGGACACTTCCAGGGATGAGGCATCCACAGCTTCTCTGGGCAACCTGGGCCAGTGTCTCACCACCCTCAAGATGAAATATTTCTTCCTACTATCTAATCTAAATCTATCCTCTTTCAGTTTGAAACCCTTACCCTTGTCCTACCACTACACTCTCTGATAGATTCCCTCCCCTCCTTACAGTACCGTAGTAAGCACTGGATTAAGCACATGTTTATGAAAAATGCAGGTTGTTTGTAACCAAAACAATTCTGAAAATAGCAATGAGCCTCCCTTACTCTGTAACAATTCCTTTTTATTTAAATATTGCAGACGGGGAATGTCTGACCTACACACCTAATGCTCCAAAGCTAGGAAGTGTCAAACTTGGGGTTACAGATGCAGCCCTAATTTGCTCCTGTTTACATAGTCATTAAGAAACTGTCGAGGGCTGGTGGTGATCCCTAGGGACCCATCTGCACAACCTTTGCATTATCCCGTGCACAGAGGAGATGCTGAGCAGGCTTGTTAAACAGGCTCCTAGTCGTGGTTTTATTTTTATCCATCCTGTTACAAATAATTGACATACACGTTACTTTTCTGAATACCGCGTGACTTTTTTCTTTTCTCTTTTTTTAATATGAAGGAATTTGCACGCTGATGAATGAATAATTATTTTCCCAACGCTCTTCTGAAGTGTAGAGTTGCCTTTGTGTTGCCTGGCAGAGTGCTGCAGAAGCGTTACAGACACGGGCAGCCCCTGGTCTGACACCTCAGGCCTCAGCCAGGGCAGCGCTGATGTTCTGTCGGGCCACAGATCTCAGAATCCCAGCATCCCAGCATGTTGGGGGTCGGAAGGGACCTCTAGAGACCATCCAGTGCCACCCCCTGCCAGAGCAGGGTCACCCAGGGCAGCCCCACAGGAACGCGTCCAGGCGGGTTGGAAAGTCTCCAGAGCAGGAGACTCCACACCCTCTCTGGGCAGCCTGGGCCAGGGCTCCGGCACCCGCCCAGGGGAAGAAACTTTCCCTAATGCTTTTGTGGAACCTTCTGTGCTCCAGGTTGTATCCGTTGCCCCTTGTCCTGCCATTGGACATCCCTGAGAAATCACTGAGATGCTCCCCAGGGATGCTCCTCGAGGACGTTCCCCAGCTGTGCTCGTGGTGAAATGTTTGGCTTTTGCGAGGACCATCGTGTAGGAGCTCTACCCATCCCTTGGCGTTCAGCTGCTTGTCTGGGAGCCTTTTCTTTCCCCACAGCCCTTTTTCCCAGTCGCTAGCGACCGTGTGCCCACTGACGAGTCCCGCACGGCCCTCAGGCCCCGCGGTCCCGCAGGAACACACAGTAACCATGGCGGGTGGAATCACAGCGCTCAACAACTTTAATGCTAGCGTTTCTGAATTTCGGAGCGCTTGAATGAGCAGCCCCACGTCTCATTTCCTGCATAATCCCCAGGAATGTTGGAAGTATTGCCTTGGGCGCTGCGCTAGAAATGTGGGGAGGCGGCGGTGAAAATCTAGGAGAGAAGCTTTAGTAATTGTGGGACTTGGCAGAGCTGGGTGAGACTAGAGTCGTCCCTTAAATGGGGAGTAGAGGCTGGGCTTTCTGGAGCCAAGTGATGGAAGGGAGGGTGATGAGTTATAAACACAAGCTCTTCTAAAAACTGAAGGTGGGATGAAGGTGAGCCTGCATCCGCATGGGCAGTGGGCTTGGTTGAGAGTCAGAAGAGGCCCAGGTGCAGTGCTGGTGTGCAGCAAGGGAGAGGGTGTGGAAGATACCAGCTGGGAAGAACTGTGAGCTTTAATGTCACTTCCAACAAATATAAGCTCTAAAGAATTTGTTGGGTTGGGCTGGTAGTGTTAAGAACTTTGCCAGTGAATCTGAAAGCTTTGCCTGCACCGAACAGTTGGGTTTATTCAGTTGTTAACCATGCCCTGTGTGGACCGGCTTTATAAAGACAAATCTTGTCCTTTGGCTCCGGCATCTTGGACCAAAGCTGACCCACCTGGCCATCATAGAGTCATTCACAGAGTCATTACGGTTGGAAAAGACCTTCGAGGTTGAGTCCAACTGTTATCTGACTCTACCAGATGTTTAGAATAAAGGGAGAGGAAGAGAAGAAGGACAGGTGGTTGAGTGCAGGGAATCACCTGATGTGTCTAGAGTGGATTTTGGACAAATTAGGGTAGGAGAGTAGAGAGGAGAAAGGAGACTTTGAAACTGCTTAGCTTCGTGGCTCATCGCTCCTCTGTGTGCTAAGTGAGGTAGGAGTGAGAGAAAAGGTTGAAACAGATCTCATGGGCGTGTTTGTTAGTGAGTTGCTTTAATAGGGTTAAGAAGCGAGTCTTAATTCTGACTCTTGGGTTCTACTTTACTTTACAAACTTTGTGGCTTTGGATTGGGAGGGAATTCCGTGCAAAATACAGAAATAATTTTTTTTTTTTGGGAAAAAAACCCCCCGAAATAATTGCACAGATGGCTTTCCAAAGGAAGGAAAAGTGCTGATTGTCACCTACTGCCTGGGGACTGTTGGGAACTCACACGTTCTACAGGCTGCGTGAGGTTGGGAGGTGCTCTTAGCTGTGCTTAGAGACTGCACACAGACCTGGACCCTGTTGGTGGTCAAATACATGAAATCGGGACATATTTTCCATCATGGTGGTATGTGAAGTAGTTAAGTTTTCTAAATAACCTCATCTATCCACCACTGCTGTCCCCAGTTTTAGTACTAGGTACCTATGGTTCAGGTGAACGGAATTAGATTTTAGTCCATTTCCTCTCTCCCCAAAGCCTTCCTACCCCAAACCCCTTCTATTTTCACTAAAATCCAGTCTTCATAGTGCTGCCATTTTAAGCTTCAGAAATAATTGCTGGTACTTTCAGGTTAACGATTGCTTTCAGTGACTGCATTTGCCTTTGTAGCTGAAATACAAAATTGTTTAATTTGTTCTATTAATTTCAAAAGAAACAGAATTGGTTTAGAAATACAGGATCTTGGGTAGACTCATTTGGGCTGAAGCTCCCCTTAAGTGAGCATTTCCCAAATGGGCTTTAACTGCCCTGATTTTAAACATGACGACATTCAATATGTGTCTGATTACGCTCAGTTCTCATTCTAGCGAGGATAGAAATGGAGACCCTGAGAAAGCAGATTTTCTCCAAAGATAAGCAACCAAAATGCCTCCCGGGTTCCTCAGTGTCCCCATATCCTCCTCCAGTGGCTACAAGAGGAGCAGTGACTTCGTACTGAACCATCGAACCTTTTTCTTTAGATGCCCGAGTTGTTCTCAGAGCGTAGGAGGGATGCAGTTCGGCAAAATTCATGTCCCTTAGCTGAAGAAGTCAAACCCTTGCCAGCTGTTTTATGGACCTCTGCCCAAATCTGTTACTCTGCACTAAACTAGTGCCAGTTGTTTTAAATAATAGATGTTAACGGAATAAGTGTGCGTCTGGCTTGACATGAAAATTCATTGGGGGCGTGTGTTTCACCACAACATTTTCCCCCTGAGCTCTCTGATGTAAAGCTCAAGATTATTAAAGTTGTAGACTGAGCTGAGGAAATAATAATGGAGTCAAAACATTCTGCATCTCTGCTAAAAGTGTGCAAATTTGAGTTTTGAGGGGTTTTTAGATTATCACTTTCCTCTTGCCTTGACCGTTATTCCTGGCAAAAGGTCTCCCGGTTTCGTAAGATTTTGCTGCTTCTCATGTGGATGGTCATTCTTGAAAGAGCAACAAAGCTTGATTGCAGGTTGGCATTTCTTAAATACTTGAAGAACAGTGCAAAAACAATCCCCCAGACTCCTAAAGAATTGCTTTCCTCTTGGTTTGTTTATAACCTTTTTTGATTTTTTTTTTTTTTGGAGGATAATGAGCATCTTATCTGTACAAACCCACCTTGCACTAAGGCTGTAGAGAAAGTCACTTGGTGCTGTGGGTTTATTTTTGTTCTTGGTGTTTGGCAAGACCCTGGGAAGCAACTCATTGAACTGCTGTCCTTTTTTCTCGCTGCTCAAGGCCCACTTGTCATCGTGTGTTTCGTTTGGAATTAGTCCTTTGCTTAAACACAGGTTTTTGGTGTTTTGTGCATGTGAGTAACTTTTCTAAAATGAGCCTGAACGGTTTCTGTGAAGTGAATATGCAGTTAAACGAAACCTGCTGATGTTATTAATTTGGGATGTAACCTGCAGCTGGAGCGCTTGCTAACATCTGCATTTGTTTGTTTGCAATGAACAGCCCGAATCACCTAAACCCGTGAAACATCAGGCAAGTGTTTTTCTTTCTGCTTTTAAAATGATGCCGGCGAATTGATATATATTCTTCTATGTTCTGCCAGTTTGTGTTCATAACGTGGAAAGCCTTGGTAGAGGTACACAGCTAAGAGTAAACTTGGTAAATATTCAACTGGCTTTGAGAGGGCGGACTAGTGAACAGCTTTACAAGTTGCTCAGCATCATAAAGCGCTTTTCACCGCTTTAAAGTGGTTGTTACTCTGTCCTGAAGCAAGAGATTCACTCTCTCACCGACTTCTCCAGCACGCCATGTGTTACTGTGCTGCTGAGAGAGTGGGGAACACTTCTTAAATATTAAATAGAGCACTAAATAAAAGAGAAGGATCAATGGAAGCTACAAAATTATTTTGATTAACGTACTGTTTTGTCTGAATATATTCATAGCTTCTCACATAATCTGAGCTCAAGACTTTGATCTCAAGTGTAAAAAGCTTGACATAACCCATCATCTCCCAAAACCAAGTGTTTCCCCTGACTTCCTAGAAGTGGGGTGAGCGATGCCATAGCTGTCTGGAGCTGCTGCCTGAGCTTCAGCTGCTCTTATCCTCAGGTTGGCTGGAGCTGCTGAGCAGATAGCGCTGGCCCTTCCCTGCGCCCTCTCCTCCCCGGGGGCGGCTGTAGTCGGTCTGTCCCACCACCTCGTAGGAAACTCGGAGCTGCAGCACTCCCAGCGCTGCGCAGCCCGCACCCCGAGGAGCGTAAAGAGGAGGAGGGTTAGCTGCGAGTTGAGGGTGAGGCTGTGGAAAGAGATAAACGATTGCTGCCGTGCAAGATAAACGCTCCCCTCGCTAACCCGGGGTGGTAAGTGATGCCTTTGTCCTGGGCATCAGCTTTTAAATAAAGAAAAAGCTTTGTCTCGGCTCCCCGTGACACCAAGGCTGGGTAACTGAAGAAGCCACCATGAGTTAGTTTAGCTGAGTGTACCTTTCCCTTGGCGTTCCCCTGAAAGCTGATGGTAGCACAAGGTAAGCTGTGGTGGAAAGGAAAATAATAAAAGAAACTGCAAGTTGATTCTGGTATATTGGAAGCCAAAGAGCAATTGCATGGACAGCTGTGATGCCTCTGCGAGCGTGTGGTAACGTGGTCAACCTCTGTAACCCAATCATGCGTCTGCACCCACGGTCTCATTTTCAGAAGTTACAGACATTCTTAGTATTTAACTTAATCCTCCCTCCTTGCAAACCTCAGTCAATTCTAAGGGTCTTTTATTAAAATATTTCTCCGTTCCCAAAATAGACGGAGCAGTGTTTAGTTTAACCCTCCTTTTGCTTAGAGTTAGCCTGTCCAGTTTGAAATCAACTGTCTGTTGGCAAACATTTTAAATGTGTTGGTGGAAAGGTGTTAATCCAGAAGTGTTGATATTGCCTAAACCATGATCATTAACATTTCTGTTTCAATGTCATTTTGAACTACAGAGTGGATCCCTGTTGTATGTGAGTAGCGTGTAGCTTGCCCTGCCTCCCCCAGGCTTCACAGCGAACCAAGCCACTGGGACGCTGGTTTTTCTGAAACTGAGACAAATAACCTCTCCTTACCTCAATGTTGCCCTGCATGAAACATTGCATGACTTCACTTTTTTTTTTCCCCACAGTCCTGCCATACTGCTTTTTCCAAGTTTTAGATGCCTTTGCAGGAGATGCACGCCATGGGGCAAATGTCTGCTCTTGCCAAAACACCGAACGCTTCCAAAAAAAGAGAATTGGTTTTACCTTGGCTGTAGAGCAATCCACCTCAAAATGAAAACTAGTAAATCTGAAGCTGTTTATTGTAGCATGAGAGGCTCGCTGTGCCTTAATGTGACTCTGAGTCTACGTGTGAATGCAGACCATGGAGGCTGGCTAGGCTGAGAGTGCAGGAGGACCCAGCTGAATGTTGCCTTTGAATCACAGAATCATGGAATGGCCGAGGCTGGAAGGGACCTTAGAGATCACGTAATCCAACGCCCGGCCACGGGCAGGGATGCCCTTAACCAGCCCAGGTTGCTCACGGCCTCATCCAACCTGGCCTTGAACACCTCAACGGAGGGGGCAGCCACAGCTTCTCTGGACAGTTCATTCCAGAGTCTTGCCACCCTCCTACTGAAGAATCCTTGGAGGCAAATGTAGAAATGAGCTACTGAGAGCTCTTCTTGCGTTCAGGTGGGGGATTGCAGTACACTCTCTTGACAATGCGTTGCAGAAGTCTCTCTGTGCAGCACCGAATGACGTTGTGGCACACACTGTAACAGCCCAGGCTGGCAGCAAGAGGCTTTTGGGTGACAGAGATGCTCTGAGGAGGAGCCGAACTTTTGAAGCCAAGCGTGCTTTCTTTTCCAGAGGAGCTAGAACTGGCACCACTCGCTGCACTTAGTGTACCTGAGGTGGTTTCTGGCAGCGCGGTGAGCAAGCTTTGCGTTTTCAGCCTTGGCATTTGGGTGAGCTGC
Source organism: Apaloderma vittatum (assembly GCF_000703405.1). Classification (NCBI taxonomy): domain Eukaryota; kingdom Metazoa; phylum Chordata; class Aves; order Trogoniformes; family Trogonidae; genus Apaloderma; species Apaloderma vittatum. Next base: position 48,709 of record NW_009703121.1, on the reverse strand, counting down.
CGATGGGACTGGGAGAGGGGAACTGGGAGGAATGGTGTGAGCAAAGGCTTTCCCACCCTCCCGTGCAGTCATGCTCCAACCCCTAACATTCCGTGATTCTGTGAATCACAGCTGGGCACACCCTGGTTATAACAGGATCTAGTTTTTCTCCCGTTGTGGATTTTGCTGTTGATTTAAAAGTGCTCCTGAGGTCCGTAACGTTGGCAGAGCTGACCTACGGTGCACAAGCACTGTGGCCTGAGCAGTGCTCCTGGGGCTCTGGGCTGAGGCTCACACACTTATTTCTTCTTTGGTTACTTCAGGATTAAGAGAATACGTAGTTCCGAAGGGAATACGTTTGAAAGTAAACAAGTTTTGAGCGGATAGCTTGATGTCACATTAAAGAACGAGCAGCTATTAGTTTCCAGGAAGACATATATTTCAATATTAAAAAAAAAAAGTCTCTTTTAGATGTTAACTAGTGAATTTTAAAAATTCCTGTGTAAGAATTGACCTCATGTGGAAGCTTTAAGAGACTCTACGCTTCCAATTTGTTACTACTCGGTCTGAGGCCTTTATTTATCTATGCTGTAAATAATTGGAAAAAGCAGGTTTGTGAACACAAATGCTGTTTTTTGAGACTACATTCCAGAGAGCTTTGTTGTGGGGTTTTTTTTCTTTTTTTTTCTTTTGTTAAACCATCCTTCAGAGCAGGAAGGCAACGTGATATTTCCCTGTGTACATCCGTGCCTCCTGGGCTCATGGAAGCAGCACAGACTTTTTTTTTTTTTTTTTTTTTTGTCACCACATCTCCTCACAGACAGCTCTTGTGCAACTTCCTTTAGATAAGTATTTGGATTTCTACATCCATTGGCTTGAACTTAAACGTTTTAAAAAATACGTTAAACATACTGAGCAATATTGGCTCAACTGAGCCATTTGAAGATGATCTTTGTATTTGGTGTTGCTCAGTTCCCAGTGTGCTGTCCTGGCACGCTTCTCAGGTCAGAGATGTCGCAATGGTAGGAAGACCAGGGCTGAGTGATTATTTCACTGATTTGAAAGTTGGAAAATAGGTATTCCAGTGTTTCTATGTTGTCAAATTGCCAAATGGAAGGTTGAAGAATAACCTTCAACTAAAATCTTTAAACAGTTTAGTTTCTCGTCGTAATCACTCCAAGTCTGTGCCTGATTTCATTAGCCCTAAGTGTGATTTTTCTTTTCCATATTCTGTGGTTTTCATCATCCATCAGATCCTATTCAGTCACTGCTCTGTGTGTGTATGTGTATGTGTTTTAAATAAAAAACAGAAAACAAAACCCAACAATAAAACGAAACACATTCTTCACTGGATGGAGGAGACTGTCGACGCATTTAGAAGCGAGGGGAAAAAATAACCCCTCTGAAGGTGGTATTTCTGCCACAACCTGAGTAAAATGACTGTCAGGAAGAAGTAGAAAGCAGGAACCCTCAATGGCCTCTGCACTGTGCTTATGTCCCTTTATTTTTCTGTTTGTGTGGTTTTTAGGGGGAGCTGGAACGTCAGCTTCTTCAGGCGAATCCCATTCTGGAATCCTTCGGGAATGCGAAGACGGTGAAAAATGACAACTCCTCCCGCTTTGTGAGTTACTCCTTTTCTCTTTAGAGTCTGTAAATCTGGACTACTGTTTACAGAGAAATTCCCTTTTCAGGAATTTATCTAATTAAAACCAGAAGCTTGCTTTGTTCTCTTTCCACCACCAATTCAGGTTCTCTTAGAGTGTTTCCTGCGTTCTTCTGGGGTTGACTGAAGATGCATCCTCACTGGCTCTTGGCGAAACTTGCTTCAGTTTTGTCAAGTTTCTAACTTCAGCCATCCTCGAACTGACGGTTGTGTTCGTGGTGTAACAAATAGAAGTATGCTGCAGCCCTGAACTGTGCCTTAGGTGCACAAATTGCTGCGGAAGCAGCTCCGTGAAGGCACCTGGCATCAGTGTGGAATTAGGCTGAATATGTCACCTTCTTGTCAATAGATCTGACTTAATTGATTGATTGGTTTAGAGAGAGCATCCTCAATTTTTAACAAAAGCACAGAACTGACATGTTTCCCTGCCCATCTGTCTGACTTTACTGGAGGAAAATCAAAGAACACAGCCTGGCTTAATCAAGGTGCTGGGCACTCTTGTGGCTGCTCTGTGTTTTTGTTGGGTCGGTGCCCTGTGCTCAGGAACTGCTTCGGTGGCAGATAACTACTTCTGAAGTGTTCCATTGTTTTAAAAATAGTGGTGGAGCTCAGGGTGAATAGCTATTTACCACTTCTTAAAGCTTCCTTTCCTTTGAAGGGGGGGAAAAAAAAAGCTATCTCCGATTTCAGGGGAAAGATGTTTTTCATATAACTTTAAAACTGTGTAGGAGGTATTAAATCTTTTTTTTTTCTTGTGACAACAAAACTAAAATTTACAGAACAAATGAACGATTTCTTGGCTGCCTTGGCGTTTCAGCAGCTGCTTGGATTTACAATGTATGAACTCAGCTCCAGCGATAAGGACTCTGGAAAACTGACTGACTAAATCCCTCAGCCTTTTCACTGGAGAAGGGAGAGCAGAGCACTGCAGAAATTCAACTTTGATAATTTTATAGCCATATTATTTACCATGTTAGTTGATGCTTCATGTGTTGGGTATAGGATTTAAAGTATCAACAGGTTTCACGGTGCAATAATTTGGCCTTGTTCCATGTCTTGAATCCGTCAAAGATTGTCGTAATTTAACGAGGGTACTTTTTTTTTCTAAAAGATGTTAGCATCTGGTTTGTGTTATAATGAAGTCTGCATTGCCATCAGGAACGTAATCACTCAGATGGCTCCAGCTCTATTTTTATAAAGGAGCAAGTATAATGCTCTCCAGATGGTGTCATCCTATGCAGAAAAAATAATCTTTGGTAACGACCATTTGAAAACCTGACTTAAAAAAAAAGTAAAATATATATATATATGTCCTCCCACAAAGTGACAAGTGCTGTTCTTCAGCCCATCCAGGCTTGACAGACTTCAGCATGCAGCACGAAGATGCCAGCCTGTTCCCTGCCTTCTGCTAATACCAGATAGGACTGAAATAAGGCTGGTATCAAATAACTTTTTTTTTTTTTTTTTCTTCTAGCAGAAGCAGGTCTCAATTTCAGGAAATCAAGTTTGCAGTGGATAGGAGAGTAGGCTTGCTGGGTTCGCATTGCTGAGTTAAATGCTTCCTTCTGGTGTGGCTTTTCCAAGTCCATGTACTTAGTGTTATAATGATAGTATAAACAGAATTCACTAGTCAGATGACCACCATTGCGGCCTCTAACTGATAAAAACGTGGTCAGTGCTAGCTGAAAGGATGTATTAATATTTGGCTTTTAAGAAGATGAACTAGATACAGACTTCAATGATGACTGAACTTTGAAGGAGGGAGTGTGTGGGTCCCTCTTCTGATGTGTCAGCTTGTTTCATGACTGTGTTTCCTCTCAATTATTTTTGTTCATGGAACTACTAACTTGACATCAGAAGTTAGATAACTCTTAAGGATGAATCAAAGTAAAGTGGTTGTGAATTACATCAGAAGAAGCCGCCAACTAGACCCTACGTAATGCTTTGTGTTTGTTTTCACGTGTAACACGGCAAATTGAAGCCGTGTCATTCTAAGAAGGCTCTGTGCTACGTGCTCTGGGTACGAAGTTGCCAGCTGCCCTTCTCAACATCCTAGTATCTAGTCCATTGGCTGAATTTCAGTAAAATGTCTGTTCATCCTTTGTGCCCGTTATGAATATAGCTTTCTGGCATTGTTACTGAGCATAAAGTGTAAGTACTCTGCCAAGTCCAAATGCTGGTCCCTGGCAGGGCATGCTCGAAAACAAGCCGTGTTTCTTGGCATGGTCAGATCAGTGCCACTGGCTTTCCAACCAAACTGCAGATCAAGCGGTAGGGAGTAACTGCTGAAGCTAATTTCAAGTATTTCATCTGTTTTCTTGATCCTTGGAGAAATCCCTTTGAGCTGAAGATGTACAACCGGTCATGGAGTAGTTGCTTTGCTCTGGGACTAAGTCAAGATTTAGGGCTGGTAGGTAGGTTGTACTTTTCTCTGTGCGGTCAGGGGAGAAGGTAGGTCGCTCTCATGCAGACAAATCTCTTTGGCCCAAATGGGAAGCCAAGAAGGGTGGGTGAGGAGTTGGAATAGCTCGAGTGATTGCAGTGATTTGTTCAGGTGTGATTCTGCAGCGTGGCCACGTACCCCCAGTACGCACTCACTGGGTCGGGCTGGAATACGTGTGTTCCCCGAGCTTGCAGAGTAGAATATTCAATCTGAAAATGAATAGTACAGTCCCTGAGCTGAATGGATCTGCCAAACAGGAATTCCCTTTAATAGCACTGATCTGTCAGATTTGGGGCGAGTGAAGATTTGGGTGCCGATTGTACGAGTGCTCTGGGACAGCCTCGGCAAAAGGTGTTGGTGAGTGGCTCTGTGCAGATGCTGTCAAAAGAAGCGTTTAGCCAGTTGATAAACTGCTGTGATGCTCCCTGATCTCCCAAACCTGTTCCCGCGCGGATCGAGGACTGCAGAGCCTGGATGCAATGAAAATGGAGAGCCCAGCGCAGGCACTGGCTATTCCCGCTGGTTCCGTCACTGGTTACAACCACAGGAATACCTAAGAGTTTCAGGATACAAACCTGAAATAGGTCATGGGGAGCTACGAGGGGGATCAAGGGACTGAACATCTCTTTTGGGAAGAGAGACTGAGAGACCTGGGCCTGTTCAGCCTTGAAAGGAGACGGCTGAGAGGGGATTTATTAACGTAGAGAAATATCTGAGGGGTGGGGGTCAAGGGGAAGGGGACAATCTCTTCTCAGTGGTGCCCAGCAACAGAACAAGCAATAATGGGTTTAAGTTAGAACATTCCACCTCAACACGAGGAGGAACTTCTTGGCTGTGCGGGTGCCGGAGCCCTGGCCCAGGCTGCCCAGAGAGGGTGTGGAGTCTCCTGCTCTGGAGACTTTCCAACCCGGACTGCATGATCTCTAGAGGTCCATTCCAACCCCCTACGTTCTATGATTTTATGATTCTGTGGTGCTGTTAAAAGCTGTCCAGCTCCAAGACAGAGCCTGTTGCCCTGCTGGGAATATTCACAGCCAGCTGACAAACCAAACTGGGGTAGAATATATCCACTCACAACCACTTTTATTCCAAGAGCTGCTCTGCCTGTGACAAGCGTGCTCTCTGTTTGGTTCTTTGTGGAGAAAGGAGATGTATGTGGAAGAAACAGGCGTGTTGTCTCTCCCTCTTAGTCCTTTCTTTACCATCTGCGGCACAGACAGCAGCCATCCGGGTTTTGGAAATGGGCGTACGTGTGAGCTGGGCTGGGCAGCACGCCGAGAGTCAGGATGGCTGCAGATAAAGCACCTTTAGGCACCACTGAGTTTTCTCTAGAAGCGTGTGCAATTAAAATAGCAGCATTGCTCTTGACCTTAGATGGCTGTTTCATCAGTGCTTCACTGATGAAAAGTTTAAGTCTGGATTGCAAACATAACTAGAATATTAGTTCTTTAATTTTTAGAAAGTTTTTGTGTGTGGCGTAGTGCTGGCCAATGGGGTGGTGTGTGAAGTGCTTGCTATATATGAATGCAAGCAGGGTAATGGTTTTATTGTTGTCAATAAAAAACCCCCCCGAGTAATTACACAAAGTCTCTTTTTCTTTGCAGGGCAAGTTCATTAGGATTAACTTCGATGTTACTGGTTATATCGTTGGGGCCAACATTGAGACATGTATCCTCCTTCAGGCCACATCATTCTAAAATGCCATTTTCCTGATTGTTTGGCTTTTAACCCTCAAATTTGTTGGAATGCAGTGAAAGGTTACCAGGTTTCTACATTCCTGTGACAACACCCATGTCTTCCTTTGTTTCGATATAGCTACTCAAATATCACAAAGTCAGCCTGCTTTCTCGAGCTTAGAAATCGAATACTCCGAAATCTAGCTCTCTGAAATGTGCTGGAGTTTCCAGCCGGCCTTCAAACTGGATTTTATTAAACAGAGAAACCGTTTTAAAGTGTGCTTGCTCTATGAACAGTTCCAGGAAAAAAACAAACAAACAAACAAAAAAGAAAGCAAAAAAAAAATCCACAAAAAACCCCCCAAACCAACCTCAAACTCCTTCCTAATCGGAAGCTGAGCTGCTGTTCTGTGCCCAAAGCTTGGCTTTGCTCTCGTCGGCAGAATCGGGAGGGGATGCTCATGACAGCGCTGGAGCGGGAAGTGCTGGGACCCTTCTGCTCTCTTAGATCTTCTAAATACCAGCGTAGGTTCAGCAACACGAGACCTACCAGCAATTAATACTGAAGTCTTAAGTCACTTTTAGCTTTAAGGCTTGTTTTTACTTATGATTGCAAAAGAACAAGTGAAAATACTCGCACTGAAATCCCTTTTTGGAATTATTTTTCTTAAAAAATGTGCGTGCAATATTTTGATTTTTTAGTTTGTTTAGCCTGTTTTCTGAGGGAATAGCAATAAGGGTGGTCATAAAATGATGAAATCTGAAGTCTTAGTTAACAGGATCGCGTGAATATTAATTGTAAGTTAAGGTTTCATTCTGTTGCTGTGAGGTAAACTGGTTAAGTGCATTGAATGCTTGGAATTGTCACAAAATAAAATTTCCCAATAGGGCTGGGAAAGGTCTATGTTTATTCAGAGTGTACTTTAATGATAAATCTTTTTTCATTTGGCACAGCACCAGAATTAAGTCAGTTTTTGCTTTCTGTGAAAGTTCAGATGAATTGTTTTGCATAGAGCTATGTGAAAACTGGACAACTTGGGGAATTTTTTCTTCAATCATGAGCACCCTTCCTTGCTCATAACCTGTGCCATCTCAAATCCCTGTCCCATGCCTATTTTACAATATGGAATATCAAGAAATAAAACCTTAGGTGATGTTATATGAGGTAAACTGGTTAAGTGCATTGAATGCTTGGAATTGTCACAAAATAAAATTTCCCAATAGGGCTGGGAAAGGTCTATGTTTATTCAGAGTGTACTTTAATGATAAATCTTTTTTCATTTGGCACAGCACCAGAATTAAGTCAGTTTTTGCTTTTTGTGAAAGTTCAGATGAATTGTTTTGCATAGGGCTATGTGAAAACAGGACGACTTGGGGAATTTTTTCTTCAATCACAAGCACTCTTCCTTGCTCGTAACCTGTGCCATCTCAAATCCCTGCCCCATGCCTATTTTACAATATGGATTATCAAGAAATAAAACCTTAGGTAATGTTATATCTTATGGCAGCTTATTAGATGCTCTCTGCTGCCCAAATTGAATTTGGGAGCTGTTTAGAGGTGGTGCAGGTTGTCCCTAAAAATGCAGCGCCTGAACGAAATGACAAAAGCACTTGAGATATAAAAAGAACTTTAGAGTTCAGCAGCTGATGGGCTTTTGGTATTAGATGTTGAGTGACCTTAACAGAAGAGATTGAAAAAGAAGGGCCAGCCTCAACTCTCCCTTAGCTTTCAGCTGAGCTGTTACAGACTGTTGTTAACTGTGTGTCACAGGGAAATGCAATTCAGCGTCTGAGAAATGCGTTTGCTGAAATTAAATGTGGGCTTCTACCAGTCAAAATGTGAAATCTCTTTTGAAAGCTACTGAAAGTTCACGTTAGACCTAGTTCTGTCGCTACTCCTGAAGTTCTTCTTGGTCTTAAGCTAATTGCACAGCCCACTTTGAAAGTTTTGTTTGTGGGATATTTTTACCCCCAAAATCGTGTAAGATCCTTGACCGGTTACTGTCAGACTTGTTGGAAAAGTCTCGCGCTGTTCGCCAGGCTAAAGACGAGCGGACGTTTCATATCTTCTATCAGCTACTCGCTGGAGCAGGAGAGCACCTGAAGTGTAAGTAGAGAATCTCGTTTGGTGGAGCCGGAGCCTCCGTGGGCTGTGCCCGTTGTTTTGGCGTTAACACGCTCCCGTTTGAGCTGTTCTCTGGTCTTGAAGCAGCAAATCTTAAAAGAAGAATGAGAAGCCAGGTAGCTTCATTTTGAAATAAATCCTGCAGTTTGTCACGTAAGCCGTCGAGCGACTGTTGCATTTCAAGCCAACAGCTCCTACGTGACAAAGTCCAGTTTGACCAGTCTCTGGCTGGGAGTCACTGGAGGGAACCTGCAGCTCCCAGGTGATAAAAACAAACCGAGTCTGGACCATGCCCTCCAACTGGGTGGAAAAGCAACCATTCCACCAAAGCACGATGAAACCTCATGGCCTTCGTTAGCTGTTGCAGTACTGCCTTGGTTGGCTTCTACTCCTTTTTTTTTTTTTTTCCCCTCCCCCTTGGTAACTGAGTATTTCTGTTAGATTGTGGTAAGTGAAACTACAGGAAAGTACAGGGAATTGATCCACTTTCTCCTCCTGTAGTAAACTGGTGCTTAGCATCCTTGATATTGTGATCATCAGCCTGTTTCTGCCTGGGTCTGTTCCCCTTCAATAGGGATATTTAGGATATTCCAAACAGACATTTGAGATGATGCCCGATCTGAGTCGGGGAACATTCTGTTTACGGGCTTAATGCGTTAAAGAGCTAACGTAAGCTGCTGCAGATAGAGGTTCTGGCAATCTGGCTTCAGCTTTTAAGGTATACTGATTTTTAGTTTCAGAAGCTGATATAATGACTTGTAACCATATTTTAGGAACTGATTTTGTAAAGTGTAGTTTGCGCATTTAGTGAGAACAGAGCACAAGTGGGTGTGAAGAGCATTCCTCTCGCTTATTTTTTTGTCTCTTCCCTTTCCCCCTGATACAGCTGACTTGCTGCTTGAAGGATTTAACAATTACAGATTTTTATCCAATGGCTACATCCCCATTCCTGGGCAACAAGACAAGGATAACTTTCAGGAGACGATGGAAGCCATGCATATCATGGGATTTTCGCATGATGAGATCTTGTGTAAGTTACTGAGCCTTTTAGATTTTTAAAGTGTCCTTTTTTTTTTTTCCTTTTTCTTGCTCACATGGTTCCTTATTTATTGTCACCAGATTTAATGTTGCTTTAGTGTCTTGACAGACTGCACCAAGAGTTTGCTTAACATGAGCTAGACTTGAATTCGAGCTATTTGCCCCAAAAGTATGATACAAAGTTTTATTACTCTCAACTTATCCTTTTGAATTTGGAAGGAAAGTGACACAAGTAACAGGAAAAAATGGTGATGAGCCAACCTCTCTTCGATTAAACTGTTGCATATGTCTTTTGTTAACCCAGCAATGCTGAAAGTTGTGTCTTCAGTGCTACAATTTGGAAATATTTCCTTTAAGAAAGAGAGAAATACTGATCAAGCTTCCATGCCGGAGAATACTGGTGAGTTGATCACATTTGTATGGTTTCCTTTAACTTGAGCTGTAAGTTTGTGATTTTTTTTTTTTCCTCTTTCTACTGTTTGTTCAGCGCATATCTGGAAAAATACAGAGCGGTCTTCTGAGCTTCCTTGATAGCATTCTGTGCCAAGAAGAGGCCATGACTGGGTCGTAGTAGCCAATGGGCAATTATTATTATCCTCTTCCATTCTTGTAACGCAGACAAATTTAAGTATCCGTCAAGAGAATTTATGCTGTTTGCATTGCTCCTAAACGTCGGACAAGTGTTTCAGTTGCAGTCTTGTTTATTGTTATCTACAAAGACTTAAGCACTTGGAAAAAGCGTGTGCTTAAATCAGTTTGTTTTCTTTGGTTCTTGACGGTGGTTTTCTTGCCAATGATAAGAGCCCTGGGGCCAAGCACAACTTCCACAGTTAAATGGCTGAACATAAGAAATGCTGCATTTAGAAAAAGTCAGTTTCTGAAGCAGCAGGATCACGTAACTAAGATTTAACTGATCAGTTAGTACCCGCAATGCGATGGGCGTGGAGGAGTCTAGTCCTTCACAAAAAAAGAGAGCTGCTGACACAGACCTTGGGCTTTTCATTTGGTCCTTCAGCACCAGCCTTTTAAACGCTTTCATGGAAAGTCAGTTTTGAGAAGTGACTTCTCTGATTCGGAGCAGTTGGAACCGCCCCGCACAGGACCTGCTGCACAGCCATGACTCAGATTCTTGCCTGGGTCTCATTTTTAAGTTGCCCTAAATCGCTGTGCAGGGAGGTTGCTTGTGGCGTCCAAAACTGTTGTCGTTTTTCAGGACGGTGACCTGTTCCCCCAAATGCTCCAGCAACCAGGGATGGATTAAAGTTCTGTAGTCACTGCCTTAGGGTTTGGCTGGCAGTTAGTGCTTTGAGTTTTGCAGTCAGGTAAAGAAGCTGTGTGAGGGATTTGGTTTTTGAGCTTTTTGTACCAGCTTAGGCAACCCAGCTGAGTCCTTGTCCATTTAGAAGTTGTGATGTAGAGGGATGCAAATACTTCGTACTTCCTGACCATCCTGGCTTTTGTTGGGTTACCACCGGTTTTCAGGCGTAGCGTTCTGAATTTTAATGCTGGATGTAAGTATATTGATATTATCTGGTGTTTATAATACTGGATACAAAATTAGGAAGTACAAAGCAAAGGCTCTGAAAAGCTCAGATTGTAGCATGTTTCTACTGTAGGTAGAAGTCACTTTATTTGATCACGTGGCCTTTGTATCTTTCTGAAAGACACTGTGCAAAACTGAGCTCTCCCTTGTCATCGGTATTGTCATGTCTCATGGGAAGGGCTGTCCCCAGCACCCTCTGGAGAAATAGGTGTGTCTTGGTAGCAAATCCTCTCACATGGAGGCTTGTGTCAGGCTCGTGTCACAGAATCACAGAATTATTGAGGCTGGCAAAGCCCTCTGAGATCATCAAGCCCAGCCCATGCCCCAACCCCACCCCATGGGCCAGACCAGGGCACCCAGTGCCACATCCAGCCTCTGCTTAAACCCCCCAGGGACGGGGACTCCCCCCTGCCCTGGGCAGAGCATCCCAGTGCCTGAGCACCCTCCCCGTGAGGAAGGGCTTCCCGAAATCCAACCCCAACCTCCCCTGACGCAGTTTCAGGCCGGGCCCTCTCGTCCTGGGAGAAGAGCCCGACCCCCCTGAGTGCACCCGCCCTGCAGGGAGCTGCAGAGAGGGAAACGGTCCCTGGCTTGTGGAGGTGTGAACCTGGGCCATGTGGATTTCAAAGAAAATGGAGAACGAGTTCTACCCTACAGATAATAAATATAGATTAAAAAAAAAAATCACTTTGAAATAGATTTATCAGAGATTACAAGAATGCCATATAGCCTTCATAGCTGAAGAGGAGGGAGAAGCTGTATTTAGAGAATATTTCGTGCTTGCTGGATTTGAAAGAAGCCTTTTGGCTGAAAGCGCAGAGATTCATAGGCAACCTCATAAGGTTTGTGCTTTAGCTGTGATATGAGCCACTCAGTATCTTTAGCTTTCTAATAATGTCTTATATTAAAAACGCAATAGTAATAAACCAGAAGTTGACACAGTCAGGGCTTTTTACAATCAAGCCTTTTAAGGGAACTTCCTCAGTTACAAATTAATGAGATCATAGAATCATAGAATGACCTGGGCTGGAAGGGACCTTAGAGATCATTTTAATCCAGCCTCCCTGTCGCCAGGGACGCCACCTCTCGACTAGATCAGATGAATTGCACTTCTTTAAAGTGTAAGATTAATCAGTCCTACACTTAGAAGTGATCGAGCTTTGACTTGAAAATACTTTCGTTTCCTTCTGTCAAGCCCGGCTGCAGCCTCATTCAGTGTCTGAATTGGATGTGATTTTTAGTATTACCTCGACTATGGCTTATTATTACTAATATTGCCTAAGCTATGGCCTAGTACAGACTGGAAAGGTAGGCACAATAAATTCTCTTACAGTTCATGGAAGAGGAGCTGGGTGTAGTGTTTGGAGTATTGCCTGGGAGGGCAAAAACTACTTATCCCTTAAAAACCATAATACCCTTTATAGGGTACCCGTTATAACCTGCTACTGAGGTGATGCTCATGGCGTCAAGTTCTTGTTGTTTGGTTTGGTTTTTTGTTGTTTGGGTTTTTTTTTTAAAGATCCTGACAGCATTTGCTACGTGACACCTAAGGTCAGAAGTCTTTTTGCTGATGTGCGGATGTATATTTTTATACCCAAAGCCCTGAAATGCTCCTGTATGTAGCTAAAGCAAAGGGAGGGCTCAACGTGTGATGCTACCCTGATTTCACTGATCAGTTTATGTTTTGACACATGAACCCTTCCAATGAATGTATGGCCAGATAGAAAATCTCAACATTAAGAGCAAGTAGTAGTGTTTTAGTTATCGGCCAAAAAAAAAAAATAATGCAGGAGCTCCTATATATCAATTTTCAAATCTGATTTCCAATGCTGAGTTGTGAAAGTAGCTTTTTCTTTTTTTTTTTTTTTTCCCAAACAACTGTGAGATTACAAAGGTAAGGGGTTAAAATACTTCGTGGATAAGTGTAGAGGACTTCCTGCTAAAGGGCAACATTTACCCGGACCTAAAAATACCTTTAGCGTCACTTTCATTTTTAGAACTATGGAATCATAAAGACGTAACCTACTGGGAAATTTGTTTAGAAAAAGAAACTGAAGCAGCAAGAATATGCCACGATGATGGTGCGGGTAACGTGTTATTTCAAATAATGAACATAACACCAGGAGGGTTGACACTGTCTGAGGGAATTGAGCTGTCGCTTACGTTGTTGCTCTGTATAAAGTATTGCAAACCCATGTTTTAAATCGTTTGAATGCTGCATTTTGAGGTGGTCTGCAACAGCAGCGTTGCACTGCCAGACCTGCCTGAACCCAGGCACAGTTTTCAAGCAGCCTTTAGTGTGACGGGGTTGGTGTGCGACGCCCTCACGCCATGCTCCTTTTTTTTCTGGAGCTGACAAAAAGAATGTTCCCTTTTAAAATAGCAAAATGAATGCCTGTATGTGGGCTATGGGCTGTTGCACTGACCTCCCTGCAATTCCACAAAATCAAAAATTACTAAAATTTCCCCTAAGGAAAGGCAGAAGCGTCCTTCTGCAGAGACTTCCACCAGCCCTTGAGCTGGACGCCCCTGCAGACGCGGGCCGGGCGCTGTGGCACGTCTGGCCAGGGGACAGAAGTGCGTCCCCCGAGTTGCTATTTTGACCTGCAGCTCAATTTTAGAAGCTGGCACGTGCCGGCCTTTGCCAGGAGCTTGTTTGGCGGTGGTTGAAATGCTTCTCCCCTTTTGGCTCTGGTCCCCAGTGGCGCAGAAGCTCTGCCATCTGCTGGGAATGAACGTCATGGAGTTCACCCGGGCCATCCTCACGCCCCGCATCAAGGTCGGCAGAGATTACGTCCAGAAAGCCCAGACCAAAGAACAAGTAAGTTTTGGTGCTTTTCAAAAAGGTGGAGTGAAACTGTGCCTCATCCTGATGAGCTCTTAATAAGGAAAATTGGGGTTGAGCGTGTGCTGCCACTGACGTGCAAGTGCGCTGTCTTTATTAAATGTTCTTATATGGTAAAAATCAATGGTAGACTAGAAGATATCTTTCCTTTTTCTGGACCTTCTGCCGGTTTCATCCTTTCATGTCATTGTTGTGTGTATCAGACATGCAGAAAGCTTTGGGGTTCTGTTATGGAACAATAGCAAAACAATTTTTTCGTAATGTTAATCAAGCAGCGTAGTGTTTCTACTGCTTGTTTTGATTCCTTACTGGTATTAACTCCCTTAAACTTCTTCTGTAAGACAGTTGTTTGTGATAACATCTGTGTCTCTGTTCTTTTGATGACTTCTCCAGGGTAAATAAATTCTCTTGTTTGGATTTTCAGGCAGACTTTGCAGTGGAAGCTTTGGCAAAGGCCACCTACGAACGCCTTTTCCGCTGGCTTGTTCACCGCATTAATAAAGCTTTGGACAGGACCAAACGACAAGGAGCATCTTTTATTGGAATTCTGGATATTGCTGGATTTGAAATCTTTGAGGTATTTCAAAACACCGTGAATGAGATTTTTCTTTTCCCTATTAACTGGGCCTTCAGGACTAATTGTAGAGCCGTGCGTGTTCCAAGGCTGCGGGAGGATTTTGTTCTGTAGAGTGCAAATGCTTTGGCAACCCTAAAGTACAGTGCCCCAAGTCATGCTTCAGTCTAAATCATTCTTTTTATATGTGACCTTTTTTCCTACTATGTGTTAATTTAATTATATGAAATGGGGAACATGTGAAATTTGAATAATGCATATTCCAATTTTCTTTATATATGAACGTTGCAGAGCTGAGGGGGAATTTCCTTGTAAGGTCAAACTTTTCTGATCAATCTTGTCGCTGAATTATTCTTGCTCACTGATGTTATTCTTGTAGTTGAACTCCTTTGAGCAACTCTGCATTAACTACACCAATGAGAAGCTTCAGCAGTTATTTAACCACACGATGTTTATCCTGGAGCAAGAGGAGTACCAGCGAGAGGGCATTGAGTGGAATTTCATTGACTTTGGACTGGATCTGCAGCCTTGCATTGACTTAATCGAAAGACCCGTAAGTTTATGCATTAGTAATGCTCTGAGGAGAGGAGGTTTGACTTCTGAGCTTGTCTTTTGCTGCCTGAAAATTGTGGGACTGCATAGACATTCCTTGCAGAGCTGTCACAAAAAGTGACTTAACTTGAATGACGACGTCCAGCATCTAAAATACCATGTATTAGTAAAAGGATTTATCCTTAAGGGATTTTGCCCTGTTGGCAGGGCAGAGCACTGAGCTCAAGATATGAAGCTACTATTTTTATACTTTTTTCCCTAGTACTAATGCAGTCTTTAATCCTCTCGCTTTCATATCAAACCGTGTCATTGTGTTACGGGAGCTTTAAAGTGGTGGCTGAGTTTAAAAGCTTTTCAAGGCTTAGGATAAACTATTTTTTTTAATTTGAGATCAATAGCAAAATTCCTAAAACTTTCTATAGGGTAGGGTTTTCCCCTTGCAAATAAGAAAACGGTATCTTAAAGGCAGTTTTAGTCACTGTGCTGCTTCTTACCATATTCTTCTGGTTGCTCAATACACGGAAGCTGAAGAAAGCTTCGAAGAGCAGGAGGACCAGCTGGGGAGAAAGTTACCATTCATCCCACCTCAGAACTGTGCTGTCAGAATTATTTCATGACCTTTGAAATTAAATCTCTGGAGTATCGCAGTTACTACTCTCGACACTTGTGTGTGTGTGTTCTAGAATACCCATAAGCTGCCAGGGATGCTGTGCATCCTGAAGAGCAGCAAAGCCTGTGAGCTCTGTTCTTGTTTCTTCTTTGGAGTAG
>NW_009703121.1:27720-33472 GCF_000703405.1 Apaloderma vittatum | reverse complement strand
AAATGTTAGTTAGTTATCAAAGGTTTGCACTTTGGAACTTCAGAAGGTTCTGCCTCCTTGGAAAGTGAAATCTCTGCCCAGAAGCCTCAGGGACTAAGTGTGGATGCTCTCAGGATGCAGGTTTTTTAGGTGAATATCCTAAAATGCATAAAGCTGCCTTCATTTATTTATTCATTCATTCATTCATTCATCCATCTATTCATTTTTATTTATTCATTTGTTCATTTATTTATTTATTTTAAGCTTATGTCTGTACCTTCATAAATGATCCTCTCAGATGATTCTCTTGCTGTAAAATACAGGCATTGGTCGGTCTCTACTTCATTTTAAGATTAAACAAACCTTCAGCTGGAATGCTTAAGTTCTCTGGAAGGAGAAGGGAGCACAGCAACCTATGTTTGAATCGATCATAATATCCTTCATCAAACTGGGAGTCCCCCCCGGCTTGTTTTAATTCAAGTAAAATTTGAATCAGTTTAGACAACTCATTGTGGCATTCAGTGGTTGTGTTTTTAAATATTATATCAAATAAAAAATATTAAAATTAACACAATTTCAATCCATCTGAATTTCAGGCAAATCCTCCTGGTGTGTTAGCGTTACTGGATGAAGAATGCTGGTTCCCGAAAGCTACTGACAAGACGTTTGTGGAAAAATTGGTCCAAGAGCAAGGAACCCACTCCAAGTTCCAAAAGCCAAGACAGCTAAAGGACAAAGCAGACTTCTGCATTATTCACTATGCAGGGAAGGTAAGAGTTAAATGTTAAATACTTGGCCAGATCTGTTGGTTTGGGGAAAGGACTATGCAATATAGCTACCAAATTTAGAAATACTTGTGCTGGAGGGTGACCTTGATTAGTTTTCCTGAACATATTCTGGAGACCTCCCATGGAACTCCTGCTACCAAATAGAACTGAAAAATAAAATACAATATTCAGTTTAATTTTGGTGTCAGGTTTCACAGGTGAGTGTTTTTTCAGGACCTCATCAAAGGAATCTCTTCTGAATATCTGTGTTTCCAAGTTGATAATGGTAGTGCTGGAAGTAGGGCTGTGTCAGGACCATCTTCACTTTTTAACTCCTCAGTTCACAGATGACTTTCTGTGTTTCCCCTTTTGTAGGTGAGCTGATACCTTTTCATTTCTACTGTCAGCTCAGTCTCCTGCTGAGGGGGACAGAACTCAGGTGCATTGTGAACAGCTCCACAAAACAACTGCAATTCTGGTGTTTTGTGGATCCTTCACAATCACTAGGTCTGTTCTGTAGGGTCGTGCTTTGTAATTAGGTTCATAAATAGTTAAAAATTAATGCTAGCACCAGTTTTTGTTGTGATATTTAGAAGAAACAGATTGTGGGAATGATCCTTCTATTTTCCTTTAAAGTGGCTCGTGGCTGTCTGATTGTTGATGTCAGTGGGGCCAGCAAGGTAATTGCAGCAAAAAGTGAAACAAAAAGTTATACATTTTATTGTATCAATACTTAAAACACTTAGACTTAAAACTTACTTAGAAATGATGAAATCATTGCTGTTGCTGCAGTTAATGGTAGGTTACCTTTAGGTAACCAAAATGAAGTAAGGCAGCTCGGTGCCTGACTGCTAGGAGGGAGTTGTTCTGAAGGCAGGTTTACTTCTGGCAAACTGAGTGGGCATTTCTGGAATCCTGGCATTGCCTGTCTTCCTCTGACAGAGGGCGTTTTTTCAATTTTTGATCAGAACGTGTGTTCCTTCGGAGCCAGAATCATTTGTAGAAGAGCTTTTCCTGCTAATGACCAAGATAATGATCTGATTTGCATGCTGGCAACATTTATATGTGGCTTTCCTTTCAGAGCCCATATTTAAAACCAGAAAACTCTCGGTCTGGATGAAGCAAAAACTTACATGTGCAGAGGTTTTGTTCGATTTCAGGAATTTTAGGTCTCTTTTTTGGGTTGGGTTGAAACCCATGTTGAGTTTTCAACTGCAGAGCTAGAGCTTAATTGCGAACCACAGAATTGGTTTCTTCAAGATAAGAGCTTTGTTTGTTGGAGTTTTTTTATTATTTATGGAAAAAAGTGTTTAAGTACAACTGCTATAGTGAAATAATAATAATAAAAAAAAATCATGCAGCAACACATCCCTAATTTACTCTCTTGTAATTTACATAAAGTTATTCAGATCTATACTAGTTGGTTTTACTGCTTCACAGTGAATAGTGGAGCCTTATTTTGGCAATAACAGCAGACTGCAAATGCATACCAGCTATTAGTAAGCAAAAAGTCAAGTTGCTAAATTTTTTATGAAAACTTATTTACACTTTTAAAAGAAGAAAAACTTCTCCTGGTACTTTGAGATGTTCTAAGGAGACACAACCAGCTCCTAGCAGGCGAGCATCAAGAAGAGAGCAGGGTGAAGATACCAGGATAGTATTTGGAAAGCTCTTTTTTCTTGGTGCTGCTAAATTTACACCTACAGTTGGTAGCCTTAGCTGACCACATGCAACTTGGCTGCTCTACAGGTAGACTACAAGGCGGATGAGTGGCTGATGAAGAATATGGACCCCCTGAATGACAACGTGGCGACGCTCCTGCACCAGTCTTCGGACAGATTCGTCGCCGAGCTTTGGAAGGATGGTAAGAGATCGTGCTCAGAGCTCAACAAGCTGTTGGCAATCCTTGCTGGATGAGTTTGATTTTCTTTGTGCCTGTTCCTTCCTCGCCTTCCACCTCTACACTGTAAATATCTACAGCATTTTCTCAATTGTTTTAGGGCCAAAAGTACAATGAGGAAGCTGGGTCGTACCTTATGGTCCCTTGCACATGTACCATTTCTGAGTAGCTGCTTCTCATGTTCATTATGTGAGCTGATACTCACTCCGTACTTGTTCTTCTGTGTCAAATTTCGTGTAGAATCTTGTCCAAAACTCTTAGTCGAACTTGCCGTGGCGGAGTCCTCAGTGTACACACCGGGAGTAGTTCTTGCTGTTGGTAAAATGTTGGTCTTGTGTGGGCACCAGCACAGTTTTTTCATTCGCAGCAGTGGGTGATACCCTGGAAATTCACATCTCCTAAAACAAAATTCATCAACAGCCATACGTACTGGTACTTGGACATTGCCTATTAAAATCAAATGCAATGTATTCCTAATTTAACTGTACGTTGTTATTTAGCTAGTCAGTTTGCTCATCAGCTTAAAATGTTTGTCAACGTTTAGCCCAAAATACTCCAAGAAGCAGAAATAGTCAACAAATTAATACTTAGCAGGGGCTTTTTTATTCTGGTTTTTAACATTGCAGTATATTAATTAGAGTATATTTACATAAATCCTGTCGGTTCTTATTTGAGGAGGAAATTAAACTTGTGATACGGATGATGCTCTAGGTTAATACTGAGTTTCCTGTTCCTTGGCTCAGCTGCAGAGAGCAGCTGTAATGAACGTGTAAAGAACTTTTTGGCTGGGGATCTGCTCCTCTCCTTTTGCGTACCTGCACAGAAGCAAAAGTGTTTTGGTCCAACTCCTGAAAACCTGCTTCCCACCAGTGGTTGAAATGTGCATGGGGTGTGTTGTGGCCTGATTGCTTTTGTAGCACAGTTAAGTCTGTTTTGCAATTGATGAACCTGTTCTGTTTAACTAACTCAAGTGTCTTGTGTATCTGCTCTTCTGTCTTTCTGTTTTTGCTGT
Organism: Apaloderma vittatum; assembly: GCF_000703405.1. NCBI lineage: Eukaryota > Metazoa > Chordata > Aves > Trogoniformes > Trogonidae > Apaloderma > Apaloderma vittatum. The sequence continues at coordinate 29,814 of NW_009703121.1, read as the reverse complement.
TTCTCTACCTTAGAGATTCAGAATATTCAGAGAGCCTGTTTCTATGACAATATTACTGGTCTTCATGATCCACCAGGTGAATGGATATAAAAAACAGGAGGCCTACTAAAGGCAGGGCTGTTCGATCCACAGGAAAACCATTTTTGTTTGGGTTATTTTGGTTCTGTTTTTTTTTTTGCTCGTAGGCTTGCATGAACTTTTCATTTCATGCTAACCTGAGGTATACCTCCACAAGGCAAATGGTCTCCGAGTGCATACCTATTCGGTTGCTGCTGCATCCATAGAGCATCTCTATTTTATTATGCATTGCATTAAAGCATTGCAGAGAAAAAAAGGTTTGTTGCTTCCTTAGTTCCATGTTGAGATGCAGAATTGCTTCCGAAGGGAGAATTCTGAGAGCTCCGAGCATTTGAGAGATGCGTAAGCTTTGTAACACTATCAAGCTTCTTTCTGCAGTCCAACATTGACAAAACTCTGACCCATTTTAGGATGGAGATGTGGGGTTTTAGGGAGGAAGGCTGAAGAATGTGTTGGAAGTATCAGAACAAGTGCTGCAGTTGTAGTGGGGATAGTAAGTGAAATAAGCTTCTTGCAGAGTTGTTTGGAATACTTTTTAAATAAAAATCTCCTTAATATTAACCTTTGTAGAAGCTGCACAATTATTTTTTTTTGGGGGGGAGGTACTGAGAAATCAACAAATCCACTTATTTGGAATGTCTTTCTGAAGACGCTTTAGATATTTCATCCAACCTCTTCCTCATCCTCCTTGGATTCTTCTCTGCCAGATTAGAAATAGGTGTACAGGAAGATTGTGCCTTCACACTTTTGATTTTCCCTTGGGTTTACCTTCCACTCCTCGTGTTCCATCACATACTGGAGGAAGTTGGTGGCGTGTCCTAAAATCATTCCTCGAGGGCTCGAGTTCAGAGGCTTTACCCGAGGGATGATTGCACAGTCGTGGCTGTTCAGTGACCCCTGTAACCTAGAGGGAAAGCTTACATTTTAACTTGAAAAATCCGCTTGGAAGTAGAAATAACCTTCTACAGTTGCAGGACAGAGAGGAACAAAACAAAAGATGCACAATTATGGGACAGGTTTACAAAAGTTTCAGAAGTCCATGGCCAAACAAAAGCAGGATGGTGTCTGGTCCTTGGTGGTCTCTGGTGGTGGGTGCGTGTTAGAAAATTTACTGTTACATTCATACTCTGTAAGACTGATCCCTGTCATCTCTGTCTCATTTCTGATGTAGAACTGCGTTCTGCTTCAAAGCAGATACTTGGGATAAGATCTTACGAACAATTTTCCACCTAATTCTTCTAATTTTAATAAGCCACTTAGATTCTTGTATTCCAAACTGTGTGGAGGAGCTGGGCTCTGCTCTGTACTACAGGCAAGATTTACAAGTGATTATTCCAACTTGTTGCCCTGTATTTTTCTGCTTTTAATTTACCTTTTTTTTTAAAAAAAAATACACCTTTGAAAATCAATTGAGTATGGGGCTCTGCTCTGTACTACAGGCAAGATTTACAAGTGATTATTCCAACTTGTTGCCCTGTATTTTTCTGCTTTTAATTTACCTTTTTTTTAAAAAAAAAAAATACACCTTTGAAAATCAGTTGAGTATGAAATAAAATATTGTCACTTACTGTCATGTAAAAAAGTAATTCTGGTAGCAAAGCGTAATTCCCTCTGCTTTGCTTTAAATGAATTTGAAGATAACTTTGCAAAATTTGAATTGTGGTCTATGACACCAAACTCTGGGGTGGTTGACATGCTGGAGGGAAGGGATGCCATCCAGAGGGACCTGGACAGCTTGGAGAGGTGGGCCCAGGTGTTGGTTGAGGCTCAACACGAGCCGACGGGTTGTACTCGCATCCTGAAAAGCGACCCGTGTCCTGGGCTGCATCCAAAGGAGTGTGACCAGCAGGGTGAGGGAGGGGATTCTCCCCCTCTGCTCTGCCCTGGGGAGACCCCACCTGGAGTGCTGTGCCCAGCTCTGGAGCCTACGGCACGAGAAGGACACGGATCTGGTGGAGCGGGTTCAGAGAAGGGCAATGAAGATGATTAAGATGATGGCTGGGTGCGGCGTGCCGG
>NW_009703121.1:15822-27613 GCF_000703405.1 Apaloderma vittatum | reverse complement strand
TTACAAGGGTCTCTAGTGACAGGACAAAGGGCAATGGCCTGGAACTGCAGGAGGGTAGATTCAGATTAGGTGGAAGGAGTAAATTCTTCACCGTGAGAGTGATGAGGCGCTGGCACAGGCTGCCCAAGGAGGCTGCGGGTGCCCCATCCCTGGAGGTGTCCAAAGCCAGGTTGGACGGGGCTTGGAGCAACCTGGGCTGGTGGGAGAGAGGTGTCCCTGCCCACAGCAGGGGGGTTGGAACCAGATGATCTTCAAGGTCCCTTCCAGCCTTAACCATTCTTTGATTCCCTATATTTGCTTGTATCTGGCTGGCCAGCTTGGATTTCATGGAGAACCAATACACATTGTTTATTTGGTCGGTGCTAAGAAGTGCCGGCTATAATTATTCAGGTGTTAAGCCACCTGCGCAGTGTTTTTAGTGAGCTGTGATTGCCGAGTAGTAACTGTTGGCATGCACATAGAATCATGTTCATGTCTTTGGCCAGAGTATTTTAACAACGGCAGTCAGATTTTGAATTTGTGCTTCTGAAGAAGAAACTGTAGAGATTCTTACTCAAAATGTTCCCCAAAATCGGAGAACATCTCTATTCTGATGTTTACAGCAGGTTTGAAGCGCTTTGGTGTGCAGTTTCTCTGTTTTGAAACTCTTCTTTTGACTAGGGAGATCTTTGCAGTTGTGTATAAAACTTGATTCTCTTCTTCAAAATCACAGACTCACACACTCACACAAGTCTGGCAGATACTTTTTTTTGTTCCCTCTCTTGCTGTTGAAATAACACTATTTCCAACTCTTCTGTAAACAGTTATGGTTTCAAAATGCTTTTGAATATTCAACAAAACTCAGATTTAATCTATATAATTGCTATAAGTGACTCTTCTTTTTATGCAAGGACACACAGATGTCTAATCCCAAACGTCCAACCCAGAAATATTTTTGCATTACAAGAACTGGAGGAATTGCCGAGTTGCAGGCAGCTTTCAAGGAAAAAAAAAAAAAAGGAAAAAATGGTTTCACTGGTCATGTAGAACTGCAAGTAAAGAGCTGGATATTTTAGTCCCGTACCTCCTAAAGCTCCACGGTTCTGCTGTATCAGTTTTGTGGCTTTTTGGTTCCACTGCTTCCGCACAGCGTCCCCGGCCCGCGCTGGCTGCCTGGCCTCCTGACGGCACCTCCCGTCCTTTGTTCCGCAAAGCTTCTGCCGCTGCACTTACCGCTCCTCGTTCCCCCTGTCTTTATACCCAGCAGTTATTAAGGTCTGCTTAATTATTGAATTTTTTTCCCCTCCTTTCGTCCTTCCCAGTGGATCGTATCGTGGGTCTGGATCAGGTCACTGGAATAACAGAGACAGCCTTTGGCTCTGCCTACAAGACCAAGAAGGGAATGTTTCGGACTGTTGGCCAACTCTACAAAGAGTCTCTCACCAAGCTGATGGCGACGCTCCGAAACACCAACCCCAATTTCGTTCGCTGCATCATTCCAAATCACGAGAAGAGGGTACGTAGTGCAGAACGCTCTTCTGATTCTTTCTCTTTATGTGCATTTCGAGGTACGCGTGCTGTCTGTCTCCTTTGGAAATCGGATGCCGAGTTTCACAAAGTTTTCGTGCTGTTCAAATATTTTCTCAATATTCCCTGCACGTTGCCTTGTTTCAACAGCTCACTTCTTAGAGCTTAGCCTGAAAAACTTAAACTACATTTTTTTCATGAATATGAATTAAGCTGCTAAAAATCATGCTTGTTTTGCTTTTTCCAGGCTGGAAAGTTGGATCCACATCTAGTTCTAGATCAGCTTCGTTGCAACGGCGTTTTGGAAGGGATAAGGATTTGTCGACAAGGATTTCCAAACAGGATAGTGTTCCAGGAATTTAGGCAGAGGTAACAGCAGGAAGAGTCTTTCGAGTTTTTATGACATAAAGCTCCTTGTTAAATAAATGAAGACATCCCCACCTCCTCCCGCAGCCCAACTGGAAGAGAATCCAAAACAGTTCATGAGGTCTTGAAGTGGCTTGATCTTGAGGCAATTAAATACTACAGGTTTATTCTGAAGACAATAGGGAAGGGGAAATAATCTAAAATGCACTGCTGAAAAAACCTTCTGGAGAAATTCCAGAGCCATGTGCTTGGTGACTATGGTTTTATGGGTTTGGAGTAACGTAGCTTATTCTTGAATGTAAAGGTGTTGTTTTCATTTGACTTAAAGGTATGAGATCCTTACTCCAAATGCAATTCCAAAAGGTTTTATGGATGGTAAGCAAGCCTGTGAGCGTATGGTAAGTGTTTATACCTAAATATTGCTAAACCATGGAGAAGTTGAAACAATAATTGTCCCTTTCTTGACCTAAAAACAATGGGCTTGCCTGTCTGTTTAGATCAGAGCCTTAGAGCTGGACCCCAACTTATACAGAATTGGACAGAGCAAGATCTTTTTCCGAGCTGGTGTCTTGGCACACTTAGAAGAAGAACGAGATCTGAAGATCACGGACATTATCATCTTCTTCCAGGCGGTCTGTAGAGGATATCTTGCCAGGAAGTACGTGTGCTCTCAAGATTTGATCTTCTCATGCTCCTCTTTAAGTCTCTTTGATAGGGAGCCATTGCCTTTCAGGAGAAGTTTTCTTAAAGTGTGTTGCCTGCTAAACTGTAGGTGTATCTAGGGCATTAGGTGAGTTTTTACCTAATGAGAATTTGCACCTTCAACCCTTGAAAATATCTCTTTTCCTTAATCTTGCCTTCATGACACGTGCAGTTGTTACTGGTGTATCTAGTAGCTGTAAAAAAATCTCTGCTCCTGCTCCACCGGACGTTCTTAGAGGTGCTCTAGAAAAAGCTGCTTTCTTGAAATTAAAGGGCAGTTCAGCCTCTAAGCCATCCTGGTTTTGTATTTTTAAGAAAAAAGTCCAAGAGTAAGGGCAAGTAGCTTTTGTAATTATTGTTTTGAAAATGGTCAATTCAGCTATTGCTCTGCCTCTTCCTATAAGAAGGGAATACTCGTAAGTTAGTGACACTTGAAAATAAACCTGTTTATGGTCTGCAATTTTATAGGATTGGGTAACTTTAAAAATTAAAAACATCGCCAGCTAATCCAGCTGTATTTAAGCAAAATGTTTTGCTCTTTTGATCTTCAGGGCCTTTGCGAAGAAGCAGCAGCAACTGAGCGCGCTGAAAATCCTGCAGAGGAATTGCGCTGCGTACTTAAAGCTCAGGCACTGGCAGTGGTGGAGAGTGTTCACGAAGGTTTGTTACATTCTGTGACTTCCGTTGGCTTTTGTGAATAGACGAGTGCAGGTTCTCACGTGTTCATGTCACATCTCTGCAGGTGAAGCCTCTTCTTCAGGTCACTCGGCAAGAAGAAGAACTCCAAGCCAAGGATGAGGAGTTAATGAAGGTGAAAGAAAAACAGACAAAAGTGGAGGCAGAACTGGAAGAAATGGAAAGGAAACATCAACAGGTTTGTGTCCGTGATATCTAGAATGTGAACTGTGCTATATCTCACGGGAGGGAGCTGTGTTGGGGAGGCACTTGTGAGCAGAAGCACCGAGAATCAGGCACACAACTTCTTTCACCTAAAATCTGGAACAGGAAGAAACAGCACGAGCCATTTATCCGAGAGTGCAGAAACATCATCTTAGCAAACTAAACTTTTTTTTTTCTCTTTCCTAGTTTACAGGAGAAGTTCAGTAGCAGTGTCATTTTCCTTTTCAGATGTGTTTGCAGGGATAGGATGCTTTTGTGGTGTGCACGTGCTGTTTAAGATGTGAGGAAGCTGTTTTGACAGTTATTGGAGAAAACCGGAAATGGATTTATGCTGACACAAGTAGCATAATCAATTTAAAGACTCGAAAGAGGGTGTCTGTAGATAGAGGCGTATTTATCACTGAGCTAGTTTTGAGACATGCAAGAACTGGGGCGGATATCTAAAAAGGCAAAGAGTAGGCCCCCGTTGATGAAGGAGCTGGAAGGCATCACCCATGGGGAGTGTTTGAGGACACTGGGCTTGTCTTCAGCTGGAGAAAAGGAGAATGAGGGGCAAGGACCTCATCGCTCGTTGACCAGGGAGTTGAGTTGGAGCAGAACTTGGCCTTTAAGTAACTTTGTACTTGCTATATGTGTAATGTGTCATGATGTTCCTCTGGATCAACATTTTTCCTGCTTTTTACTACATTTGGTGTATATTTTCAGCTTCTAGAAGAGAAGAACATTCTTGCAGAGCAGCTCCAGGCTGAGACAGAGCTCTTTGCAGAAGCTGAGGAGATGAGGGCTCGCTTGGCTGCCAAAAAACAAGAGTTGGAAGAAATTCTCCATGATTTGGAGTCCAGGGTTGAGGAGGAAGAGGAAAGAAACCAAATACTGCAGAATGAGAAAAAGAAAATGCAGGGCCATATTCAGGTATGCTTCTCAGGAACTGGGAATAGAAGAGCAGGGAAATGGGGCGGTTAAAGATGAGGAAGCTCCCTCAACATCTCTGTGGCATCGAGGAATTGAACTCCTTAGCACCATGTGTGGAACAAAATCAATTGGATTTTTGTTTTTTTTTTTCTATTCCTGTATTCAGTGTGTTTAGCTCCTTGGGGTCTCCAGGCACGTGAGGGTGAGTAAAGAAAAAGTCAGAAAATGCCCTGTTGGTGTGTAGCATCTGCAGGCAGAGTATTGAAGGCAGCAAGCACTTCTGAGTGGGAATGTCTGCCTGGGGCTTACCTGCTTCCTTACAGAAACAAAGACTGGTGGGATGATGCCACTTAGGAGAGAAATGTTCCTTTTTGACTGCAATCCAGTAAATATCATAAAGAATATTCCTTCTTTGACTTCTATGAAACTAAGACAACTTCGCCTCCTCCAAGTTACTTGGGGTTGTTTACTTTTTGGGGGGAATGGGGATCAGGTCATTCAGATACTCCCTTTTGCACCTTGAAAAAGGGAATACCTGAGAACTTCCCTGTCTTCCAAAATATTCGAGGTACTTGAAGGAGAAATGAACCTCACATCTCAGATCTTGAAGCCTTTTAATAAAGTGTCCTTTAACTCATGGCTGGGAATTTTATTTAAGATCACGAATGAATAGAAGCGCAATGCTTTATTGCTTTTCTAGTCCTGTCTGGCTGTTTGTGCCAATACTGGAACATTTCAGCTGCAATATTGAGATCTAGATTCATACTGAAACTGGATCTGTTTCCAGATGCCCTGTTCATATACAGCGTGCTGGGAAGTATTTGATATAAAGCCTGATCTGCTTTGGTTGTCTTTCAGTAAAGGAGTTTTCTTATTTTTTTTCTCAGAATTAGGAAGATGAAAGACTCTGGTGTATGCTTCCTAGACGGCATTCTTCAGCCAAAGCTGAACTACAGAATGTAAAAAATTCCGTGCATATCATAGGGCACTTAATTTCATTACCAGATCATTGATACTGTAAAAGAATGTAACAAAGCAAATGCATTTTTAGTGTTGGTTAGAGCAGGTAGCTTTTCAAAATAATGCAACTTTCTGACCAATTTAAAAATAAATAAATAAAGAAAGAACCCTAACACATCATGGGTAACTTGGGAAATGCACAGATGCAATTGCTTTTCTCCCCAGGACCTAGAGGAACAGCTTGACGAGGAGGAGGGAGCTCGACAGAAGCTGCAGCTTGAAAAAGTGACAGCTGAAGCTAAAATCAAGAAGATGGAGGAAGAGATCCTACTGTTGGAGGACCAAAATTCCAAATTTTTGAAGGTGAGACCAGCATGCATGGTGGAGATGCTGCACATAAGTGATAGCGGTGCCACGCGATCGCTTTGAACTTTTCAGACTGCTGTTACATTATCTATAAAGTTTATATCTGAAGATCTGTGGGGTTTGAACAGGTTGAAACCAAGACACTTAGAGATTCTTTCAAACTGACCTTCAAAGGGGATATTTTTCAGGCATTTTGTCCAGTTTCCTGAGTCTTCCAAAATCTTAAGAGCTGGAAACAGTGGTTTATCATTGCTACCATGGGTATTTACTAACGGATTTCCGAAAGCGTACGGCAAATCCTGTCCTAAAACCAGGCCTTCCACGTGTGAAATCCTGAGTCTAATTTTCTTGGAAAACAGATGTTCATGTTTCCATATTATTCTAATTGATTCTTAATATTCACTTGAAATCAAATCTGTATTATTTATGCCGTGTGAAGAGGCATAAGTTTTTATATTCAATTATTTGTGCTGCTTAGAGACTCTTTGAATTGTGCTTTAGAAGTGACCCTTCTCCCCTTGCTCCTAACTAGGAAAAGAAGCTGATGGAAGATCGAATTGCTGAATGTACTTCTCAGCTGGCTGAAGAAGAAGAAAAGGCCAAAAACTTGGCCAAACTCAAGAACAAGCAGGAGATGATGATCACTGATTTGGAAGGTTTGTTCTTACTACAATTACCCACTCACAGCTTGGGCACCATTCTGTAAAGGTCATTTTTTACAGGCTTGCTAAGTGTAACTCTATATATAGATCCCTTAATAGCCGTTATTTTCATTGAAATCTTGATTGGTGTCGCTTGCAAGACTTGTTGCATCTGGCCACTCAGTCTCTCTTATGTTTAATTTGCAAAGTTTTAAGTTTTGAGAATCCATTTCATTTATAGGCGCCCTCAGAAATCCGTGTTGTTGCACGTGTCCCTTAGTAACAAGGTAAAACATCTGGCTCTTGGGGAGTTGTGGCACTTTGCTGTAATAACACATTAGAGCAACGTGTTTCTGCAAGAATGTTCGTAGGCATCCCTTAGGCTTCCAGTATTTTTTGAATAAGCAAATCTGAATTGTTTTGCTTTTCTTAATGCTTTGTTTATCTGAAATGGTTCCATTCCTTTGGCTATTTCTTTCTGATCGGTTTGCCCGTGTTGTCACTGGCTAAACTATATGTAACTTCTCCTGATTTTTATGTTTTCTTAAATTACTTCTGGCTATAAATAGCCATTGTGCAACATTAATAAACTGCCAAGTCAAAAGTTGCAAAATGTATGGCAAAGTTTCTCTCTGTGCCCTAATTTGGAAATACTTTTTTCACTTACTCTATTATGGCCTGTCTTGCTACATATTTTAAACCTGATGGTGCTTATGGAAGAATACCAACTTTTAGTCTTATCTGCATGGGAAGACATTGAGCTAATAGGGATAGTAGGTGATTGATGTACCTTTTCCTTAGAAAATTGTATTTGGAGAGCTTAAGATGGGCATAAGTAAGCTTTACTCACTGGAAAATAATGCTTGAGTTAGTCGCGTGCTTAAATGAGGAGCAGTGTTTCTGAGGGTACTTGACAGATGTGTTTGGTTACGGTACCATTCCAAGACCGATGACTTTAGAAATGGAAATTAAAGCTTAAATATAAGGCATGCAATTTCTTGGCCAGTGAAACACAGTAAAATGATATTTACTTCTGGAAGTGATTCAAGAAGCCATTAAAGTCTCTCTGCGAGGGTCTTGGCACCACTATTTGAAAAGAAAAAAAAATAAAATTCTAATTCAGTTTTCTGTGAGCTTTCTCAGTTACAAAATTGGGGCTTATAACACTGTTCTAACTGTCACTCGCCAGGAACATAATGTCAAAAACGAAGGGGAAAGTTTTGTTTTGTTTTGTTTTTCTCAAACAAGGAGCTGTTTAGAGAAAAACAGTGTTATTTCAGATTGTCTGGAAAATCCCAACTAGCCCTGGGTGACTCCTAGAGGATTCTTGACCATCATGGCTCCTTTTCCCTGTGGAAGATGATGTCCTGATCCAGCACGAGGCTTAGGAAGAGTGTGAGAGAAGCCTCTGCAGAGTGTTGAACAAATCTAATATCTTAGGTTTGTGCTAACACATTTAGAACCAGGCTCATGTTGTGCTCAGCAAAACCTTCCTGTGCCTTAAATAAGTTCTGTACCTGGTCGCAGCCAGCAGCTCTGTTAATCAGACCACAGGCAGATCAACTCAGTGTGTCTTATTGCTCTAGCCCTGATAACTGGGTGGTTTTCAGAGGGAAATACCCGAGGGCAGGAGTATCTCGGCTGTGCTGGCAGCTCGCGGGGCTGCACAGCCTTGTGAAACGCCAATGGAATGGGAGTTAGTGGCACAGATACTTGCAAAAACAGTTTAGCCAAGTTTTCTTTAAGCTATAGTGTTTTCCAGTAGACCTTTTGGAGTCTAGCCTAGCCCTTCCAAAGCTATGCAAGCCATCATTTTTTCCAGCCTGTAGTTGATCTTCATTTTCTGAGTCTTGCTGTCTGTGATTATCTGGCCTAGCAGCCCAAACAATTCTTCCATTAGATCCTACTCCTTATTTTCTGTCAAGATGAGGTGGTGTTTCCGTTTCCTTATTTCAAACTTTTTTCTTCAGCCATTGACTTTTTCTTGACTTTCTATCTAAATCATACAGCTCTATATTGCTATTTCACCTTGCACAGCCCGGCCAGAGAAGGAATTGACGCAGTACAACTTAAACTTCCGAAACCTTCTGAGGATGAGAGAGGAAAAAAATGCATAAAAGTTTAATTGGATGAGAGAAAAAAAAAACTGCATAAAACTTTAATTCTTTGCTTCCTTAGAGCGCTTAAAAAAGGAGGAGAAGACCCGTCAAGAATTAGAAAAAGCTAAAAGAAAACTGGATGGTGAGACAACGGACCTACAGGACCAAATAGCTGAGCTGCAGGCCCAGATTGAAGAACTGAAGATCCAGCTGGCCAAGAAAGAGGAAGAACTTCAGGCTGCTCTTGCCAGGTCAGAGCACGATGGTGCTTACGACTGCAGAAGTGTGGTGGAAACTTACTTGTCCAGACAGAATTTGAGTTGACTGCAAAGCTACCAGAACTGGAAATGTTAAAGGAGAAGCCAGTTCATGTTTGTACCGAGGCATCTCCAGGCACGTGTGGTAGATGTGGCCAAAACAACGATTCGGTGTTTTGTCAGCATCCTTGCTCTACAAAACTGCAAAAAAAACCCCCAAACAAACAAAAAAAGAACTTTCCCTAGGGTGTAATAGTGTTTGGGCTCTGGAAGCTTTTTTTGGTTTGCTGAGAGTTCAACATCAGAAGGAAAAAAATCCTGCAGTTCTCAGTGAGCCTTCTTCCTAGAGCACTGTCAGGGACTGGGCAGGCTGGAGAGTTTCGAGGTTTGTGTGGTTTCTTGCAGTCCCCTGTGATCATGTAAGCTAAACACCTTTTGTATTTTTTTGAGTAACGGTAATAATTTCATGGGAAGAGAAAATTTTACAGACACTGCATTTCTGGGACAGTGGTAAGATACACACAAAATGAGAATAGCTAATTGTAATCTTCAAAGCTTGAACATCCTGATAGTGCCTCTGGAGCACCTCGAGCACTGGGGCTTGTGGGGATCTTGTGAATAACAGTGGTGCTTTTCTATCTGAAGTTTTGAAGGTCTGTTTTATTCTAGTGGAAGAGTTAAGATATCTTTTCTGTACATAATTCAAATAACGCTACTCTGTTATGAGAGTAGATCTGAAGCTGTGAGCTCTAATTAACTGTTGTGCCTGTTTAACAGAGGTGATGAAGAAGCAGTTCAGAAAAACAACGCTCTGAAAGTGATAAGGGAGTTGCAGGCTCAAATCGCTGAACTCCAGGAGGATCTTGAATCTGAGAAGGCGTCACGCAACAAGGCAGAAAAGCAGAAAAGAGATTTAAGTGAAGAGTTGGAGGCTTTAAAAACCGAACTGGAAGATACCTTGGATACCACTGCAGCGCAGCAAGAGTTGAGGTAGAATCTTATGTCTGCATATTAAGGCACCATTAAAGCACATCTTTAGCTTACAAAAGACTAAAATGTTGATTTTGATAACTCTTGATGCTTCCTCTAGGACAAAGCGTGAGCAGGAGGTGGCTGAACTGAAGAAAGCGATTGAAGAGGAAACCAAAAACCATGAAGCACAGATCCAGGAGATCAGGCAGAGGCATGCTACTGCCCTGGAAGAGCTCTCTGAACAGCTGGAACAGGCCAAAAGGGTGAGAAGAAAATGAGTTGCAGAAAGACACTTTTGTGCTTCAGGACGTTTTATAAGTCCTGTAGGTGGTGTGCTCCCTTCGGCTGATACCCCCAGAGCTAAGTTTTCCTCCATCCGTGCCTAACAATCACAGTCGAATCAAATCTATCAGGCCAGTTTGAATATATTGCAATTATTAGACAGTCTTGGCATCTACCTGAGAAATTTTCTTTGGACTTGGCAGTGGCACACCTGGAGATAAATCAAGCAATATTTCGGTACTTCTCCAGCAGTCCACACGCATATTTGGTGAAAAGCAATTCTCAGCACAAGCAAGCTGCAGAATGCTTCCAAATAGAGTAACTGTAACGCCAGCGCTCACCGATAACAAACAGTGAGTGCAGGTAAAGGTTCTTCCAGCCGCTCCTCACTTGGCTCTTGCACCGTGACCTCCAGTGGCAGGTGCCTGTGGAGTATCTCACAAAAGGGCCCAGGAGGAGGAACCCCTGGGGTAGCAGGTTTCCCACTAATGTGACTTGGGCGTCATCTTCAGAAGTAGAATTATTCCAACACTGGAAAAAAAAGTATATTTAGTTCATGAAATTATTGGTCGTTCGCAGATGTATATGTGGACAATCCATATACTATAGCAATATTTTTGTGTACTTTGCGAGCTGCCTTAGTATTTTAATTGACAAACATAGTAGCTAAAGCTGGTGGAAATTGTAGTTTACTCCCCTGAAGATATTATGCACGTCTTCTGCTCGTTTTTCATTAAATACTCTCAGTGAGCACGTGAAAAGGTGGAAAAATAACCCTGAAATCTTAAACAAAGGTCCTGTGATAAGATGATGTCAGTTCTGGTGATACAGTAGGAATGGAACTTAAACATCCCTCAAGCTAATTATTACTTTTTAAAAAAGATTTTTTGACAAATGGTGTTGCGGTGGTGAGAAGTGCTTTTGTGCACTTCCAGGCTGCTGAAATCAGGGCAGCTTGAGCTGATGTCTTCCCTTTTATTTCTGTGAGGTGAGCCATGCTGATCTGTTCATGGGCACATTCCTTCCCACTTCCAGTGCCACTCCAGCAGTCGTTTTACAGCACTGACAGCTCAGATCTTGTTGAATTCACGGATTTCTGGTCCTCACTGTTACCTGTGACATCCAAGAGTGGAATAACTCACATTAATTTACTCTGTGGTTAACGTATCAGAGCGTTACATGGCAGCATTTTAAACGTCCTCAACGTGCCGAGCACTTGTTTTATCTTTTGAACTTGTAGAACCTGATTTGCTGGACTGAACGTTTTAGGGCTTTTTAGCAGAAAACTATTCATATGGAACAAAGCATTGAGTTTCTTTCCTTTTGTCTTCCCTAGTTCAAAGCGAATCTCGAGAAGAACAAGCAAGGCCTCGAGTCTGACAACAAGGAGCTGGCCTGTGAAGTGAAGGTGCTGCAGCAGGTCAAGGCAGAGTCTGAACACAAGAGGAAGAAGCTGGATGCTCAGGTGCAGGAGCTCACCGCTAAGGTCACAGAAGGCGAGAGGCTGCGGGTGGAGCTGGCGGAGAAAGCCAACAAGCTGCAGGTAAGGCTGTGTGAAGGGCCTGAACTGCTGAAAAATAGTCGAGAAGGTAGAAGGCCAAAGAAATGGCTGGAAGAAGCGGCTTTGAGAGGTGCAACTGAGTCTACAGGAACTTGGCTTGCAGTTGACCTGTGAGGTGGCCTCAGTCGTGTGCAGCCGTGTACTTCATAGAGTCATAGAATTGTCAGGGATGGAAGGGACCTCAAAGATCATCCAGTTCCAACCCCCTGCCATGGGCAGGGACATCCCCCACTAGGTCAGGTTGCCCAGAGCCCCCTCCAGCCTGGC
>NW_009703121.1:5054-15647 GCF_000703405.1 Apaloderma vittatum | reverse complement strand
TTACTGGAAGCCACAATAAGGTCTCCTCAGAGCCTTCTTTTCTGCTGACTGAACAGCCCCAACTCCCTCAGTCTGTCTATACAGGAGAGGTGCTCCAGCCCTCTGAGCATCCTCGTACTTGGCAGACCTTAAAGTGTTGTTGTGCCTCAGGTGGAGACAGCTGACCAGCCGTGCCATTCCTCCTGAGATTTTGGGGCTGTGGGAGAACTGCAGTGGCTTGTAAGGACGTGGCTTCCCATCCTGGGGAGCAGCTCCTGCGGGAGGCTGTGCTGACAGCTGCCTGCACCTTCTGGGCTTGGGCCGGGAACTGAGCTGAGCTCATCTGTAGGTGTGAGCGATGGTGGGCACAGGTTTCCTTTCGTGTTTCAAAGTTGGGAAGTTGGCAAGGTCGGGATTGCAAGTGGAGGCCTGTTTTTCTAGGAAATGGAGAAAATCATCAAAATGCTTTTAAAACAAGTACTTGAAAGAAGGAATGGCCCGGTTCTTTTTGGAAGAAGCTTTCAGGCAGTCTCCCGCTGTGTATAAAAATAGAGCAGCCTAAAATAGCACAAGCTGGCACCTCGTAGTAACCTTTTCTCTTGCAGTGATGCTTGAAACCCAACTGCCACCCTGATAATCCTCAAGTTAATGGTCCCATAAAATAAATAGTCCTATAATTAAAAATAGCATTTAAGTAATTAAGCATTAAGTGACGCAGATACTGGAGTGACGCGCTCCACTACATAGCGTGCTGAACTCTCGTTATGTTACACCGCTCGAGTTCCAGACTTTCATCCAACCTGAAGTTTCTAGCCAAACTCCAGTATTTCTAGCTTGTTGCATCTCTCTGCTGGGGTCCGTTGTTGCCCTGCTGGACTCAGAACGTGCCGAGGTTTCGTGTTCCATGGTTCCAGCTCCCATGGGCTGTAGCTTCTGCTGCCAGTCAGCTACACGCCCTTACCTCTAAACCCCTTGCTTTTGCAGAACGAGTTGGATAACGTCTCAAGTCTCCTGGAGGAAGCGGAGAAGAAAGGCATCAAGTTTGCCAAGGATGCCGCCAGTTTGGAATCTCAGCTGCAGGACACGCAGGTGCGTGGGTGTGGGTGTGCACAGCGAGGCTCGGCCTTTGCGCTGAAGCTTTCATTCTTCGCTGAAGCGCGAACGGAGCAACAGAAAATGCGTTTTGCTTTGTGGTTTGGGAAGTCCTTTGAGTGGAAGCTGTATTTCCTATCTATGTCTAGTGAAATGAGATGTGTAAGGATTGCTCAGACAAAGGCAGGAGTCAGTTTTGCAGTAGATGTGATCCACTACTTGATAGACTGGAGCCTTTCAGTTTCTGTTACATCTTAGTCTCTGTGGGAGATAACAATTCAGTCAAAAACAGTTTGAGTAGAATTTAAATAAGACCTTTGGGGTATATGACAGACACGAGGACAATACCTGGCCTTGTACTGCCAGCTTGAGTGCATACAGCTTGCGTTCAAACTGCCAGTCTTCATTCTGGAATTAAATAGTGCAGCTTTAGGCATATATATTCACCTTAAATGTACTCTGTTTCCCCCACCCTGTACAAACATGCTAATGGTCACTACTTAAATAGTGTTACTCACAAGTGGTGAGATCTGGGAGGACCAGGATGGGGGAGAGAGGGGGTTGTGGTCACACCTTCCATTAGTTTCTGTTGTGACAGAAGTTTCCACAGCCAGAGTGGAGCTATCTTTAAACTGACCTTCGTATTTAAGCAGTGCAGCAGAACTTGGAAGCCTGCTGCCATTGCAGCATTCGCTGCTATATATTCTTCCCTGGTGGCTTAAAATAGGTTCTCTATATTCTTGTGTGAAAGAAGAAAAACAAAATTTAAGGGTGACTTCTGTGCTCGTCCCTTTAAAGATGGAGAACCATAATCTCTTAACTTCTAGAAGTAACAGTAATGTGGATTCCTTGAGGGGGGAAATACGCTTTATGAAGGTGCTCAGGATTGATCAGTGCCTTTTAAAAAAAGCCAAATTTCAGCTGTCTTCATAAGCATGTCCTTGTACAAAAACGCTGTGAGATAAATAATCAGACCTGAAGCCCAGTGTGGATGATGGAGGGTGGCAGCCCAGGGCCACACGCTGTGAACCGAACCGAACTTTGAACGTGCCCGTTTGTGTCACAGGAGCTGCTTCAGGAAGAAACCCGCCAGAAACTCAACCTGAGCAGTAGGATTCGGCAGCTGGAAGAGGAGAAGAACAACCTGCAAGAGCAGCAGGAAGAGGAGGAGGAGGCCAGAAAGAACTTGGAGAAGCAGATGCTCGCCTTGCAGTCACAGGTGAGCTGGTGTAAGCAGCAGGACTTGTGTGAAGCCTTCATCTCCCGGGTGAGACGAATTGGTGGCCCAAACCTCTCGGGACAGTATCATGTGATTTGCACACATGCTAGGCTGGATCTCAGAGTAAAATTTCCCGTGATCGTTCTTTCTCCATGGCAGTAGTGACCTGTACAACCAACTGCAACGGGCAGGGCTTTCTCCTACTTGGTATCGTGCTAGCTCACAGCTTTTGGTTTACGTTAGCTTGCAATAACATCTATCTCTGATTTTGTGTTTTGGACATCATGCCTGCCTTTCCTTCTCGTGATGCACCAAGGAAAGGTTTTTTCTCTTTTGTTACATTTTAGTTGGCCGATGCTAAGAAAAAGGTAGATGATGACTTGGGAACCATTGAAGGCTTGGAGGAAAGCAAGAAGAAATTATTGAAGGACATGGAGTCCTTAAGCCAGCGCCTGGAGGAGAAGGCACTGGCTTATGACAAACTGGAAAAGACAAAGAATCGCCTGCAGCAGGAGCTGGATGACTTGATGGTAGATCTAGACCATCAGCGCCAGATTGTTTCTAACTTGGAGAAGAAGCAGAAGAAGTTTGATCAGGTAGTTGAGCTTCATCTTGCTGTTTTCTGTGATTTTTATTTTTTTAAATGGCATCTTGTTTGTATCATCAATGCATAGGGTCTGACTAGAGTTATTGATAAACCTTTGGTGAGCTTGGCTTTTTTTACGAATAGCTTGTCACGTAGAATTGGGGTGAGCTAAATGCCAACTTTGATTCTGGTTAGACCAAGTAATAAACTCTATATACAAGAAGGGATTTCAATTGGAACAAAAAATTAAGAGTAGTATCATGATCCCTCAAGGTAGACTAAGAGAAAGGGTGTGAAGACTAGAAGACGAGGACAATGTAAAACTTATTTAATCTTGATGAGTAGCTTGCTTTCCTCATCTCATCTCAAAGTAGCTGTAGCTCTTTTGTTAGAGCACTTTGATCAAGACTGAGAGACCAGACACCTTCCCAAGCCAATTAAACTTCGAGCATTAACCACTTCATTGACTAAACCACCCGAGGCAGGAGGGACCTGATTATAAAACTGATGAGATGAATGAATGATGTGTTATGTTCAGATGCTGGCAGAAGAAAAGAACATTTCAGCTAGATATGCAGAGGAAAGAGATCGTGCTGAAGCAGAAGCGAGGGAGAAGGAAACCAAGGCGCTGTCTCTGGCCCGGGCTTTGGAGGAAGCCCTGGAAGCTAAGGAAGAATTTGAAAGGCAGAACAAACAGTTGCGCACAGATATGGAAGACCTAATGAGCTCTAAAGATGATGTGGGCAAAAATGTGAGTATGTTTCCACGTCCTGTTTTGGTATTTACTACAGAGGGGATAACAAGGGAAAACGCCCTGGCTGGAAAAGTATATCTGACACCAAAATCAGACTTTTGGAAGCTGATTTATAACCTAGAATTCTGGAGGAATAAATGCTTAAGAGTGAGGGAGTGGTTTTTATTAATGTGAGGCCTCTTGAAAAAAGATGTTAAGAGAGGGAGAGCAGAAGCTGCTGGCCACACGCCTGATGGCACCTGCACTGGACTGAGACCTTGTCTCACTACGGCTTTTTCTCTGGTCTGTTGCACAGCTCGTCTCCCTGTAACCTGCAGAGAGGCTCGTTGGCTTCTCTAATGCAGGTTTAGAGATGCTGCTCTGCCTCTTCTGGTTTGGTGTCTGATCCAGAGCATCCCCAAATCTAGTGGGCTGAGTTTGAGTAACGTCTCACTTGGCTGTTAGTAACTGCTGGTGTCGAGATGCCCGAAGGAGAGGGTCTGATTCATGTTTGTGGCTTAGGTCCATGAGCTGGAGAAGTCAAAGAGGACTTTAGAGCAACAGGTTGAAGAAATGAGGACTCAGCTCGAGGAACTGGAGGATGAGCTGCAGGCCACAGAAGATGCTAAGCTTCGTTTGGAGGTGAACATGCAAGCTATGAAAGCTCAGTTCGAGAGAGATCTGCAAGCCAGAGATGAACAGAATGAAGAGAAAAAGAGGATGCTGGTTAAACAAGTAAGTTCATTTTACTGTGTTTCATCAGGAGAAGGGTGTGTGGATTTTTTGCTGAAGCTCTATGGCTTCAGTGATAACGAGCTGCCAGGAAAAATAAAATTCTTTGCTTAAAGATCCCATCCTGTGGAAATCCCTGTGGTGGGCTGCTGCTGGTGGTACTCCAGAAACACTCAACAGAGGTTTGGCTATTGCTGCCTGGGTGTATTTCAAGGGGGATGTTATTTGGACTTTAAACCCCATCCTATTTAATATACAGGAGCAAATCCATGGATGTCGAGATAGACTGAAAGTGGTAATTCCAGATTTGCCAGACTTGAGAATTGTGGTAACGCAAAGCAGATCAGAAGAGACTCAAGAAACGCCTTTAAAAGTTCCTGCTTGTAAGAGAAGATAGTTCTGAATTAATATTAGCAGACACTCAATATTTCAAGGTCTATCACGAGAAAACAAAAATGTGCAATTACTGAGAATCACCAATATAGAGATCTCTTAGACAGAAACGTATCCTGGAGGGCTTTACTGCAATACAAAACCCCTGTTAGCCTGTGCTGGGCAGGAGCTCTTGACCCAGCGAGGAGGGAGGCTCGTTTCAAACCAAATACATTCTTTCATCAGGGTCACCTGTGGCATTTCTGGCTCAGTTTTATTTTTGCATTAGTGTGGCTGAGTTCGTGTCAGCTTGCTCCTTAGATACTTCTCTGATTTGTATCAGAAAAAAACCCTGGTGTGTAAATGCTGGTGGTGCAGCTGTTTCAAAAGGAATGATTTCTTGGGGGTTTTTTGGTGTGTTTTTTTTTTCCTTGAGAAAATGAGGTGAGTCTACTTCTCATTCTCCTCTTAGGAGTTCAGTCAGAATTAGTGACTGCCCTGGGGTGATACCTGACAGCAGGCAGGTGTGCTGGGCAAGCAGCTGGTCGCTGGGCAGCTGAACAGATAAAATGGAAACACTTCCAACATGGAGTTATTGTCTTGATTTCCCTTTTTGTCTGTTAGTTCAGAGATCTCCGCTTCTAATTTGCAGATGTGCTTTTTCCATCTGCAGCATCTTCCCGTGCAGCTGCTGTTCCGTAGCCTCTTCTGCCGGAGGAATGTTAATTCTGCTCTGCAAAGGCCTTTTGGGCTGTTTTTTGGTATTTCTTTTCTTTTTTACTCCCTCCCTGGACTGAGCCTGTCATGTGCCTTGACTTTGCAGGTGCGAGAGCTGGAGGCGGAACTGGAAGATGAGCGCAAGCAGAGAGCTCTGGCCGTGGCAGCCAAGAAGAAGCTGGAGATGGATCTGAAAGACCTGGAAGGGCAGATAGAAGCTGCCAACAAGGCTCGAGACGAAGCCATCAAACAGCTCCGGAAGCTCCAGGTAGGCACCAGCTCCTCAGCTGAGCTGCTCTCTCTCCTGGAGCTGGACCCTCAAGGCTGTCGGTTTTCAAAGGCGAAAAGGGTGTCAGACTCGGCTCTGCTCACCTGTGTCAGAGAGAATTTGACCTGAATTTATCCCGTCCCAAACCCCTCTTGTCTTTTTGTCAGTGAGGAGCTGAGATTGTCCCCTGTGTACTTCTATTCAGTGTCATATTTTTCTTTATTTCAACACTTTGCACAAGGATTTACTGTATATTGCTTTCTGAGCTGCATTTTAAAAAAATTATGGTCAGTTGTATCTTTGGATTTACTGATTTGAGCTCAGCTCTTGGTGACAGCTGCTTCCTCAAGCTATTCAACTTTTTAAGGAGTTTTCAGCCAAAAATGCTTCAGAGAAAAGCAAGAGGAGTAAAGTTTAGTCACTTTTAAAAAGCTACAAGATTCTTTTTAGTTTGGCAAGAAAAAAAAAAAAGGCAGTTCAAAGCAGTTCTCATGCCAAGAATTTATTTCCCACTCCCAGAAAAACATCCAGCATTTGGTAGTGTTTGGTTTTGCCCAAAATTTTCAGTGAATGAAGCCGCTTTAGGAGGAAGGTCCTGCCTCTTAAGGGCCAAAATCCTTCAGAGCAACTAATAAATTTTGCGATTGTCCTAACTCAGCATGGTTTTGTGGTTTGGTGGGGTTTTTT
Organism: Apaloderma vittatum; assembly: GCF_000703405.1. Lineage (NCBI taxonomy): Eukaryota > Metazoa > Chordata > Aves > Trogoniformes > Trogonidae > Apaloderma > Apaloderma vittatum. Next base: position 9,262 of record NW_009703121.1, on the reverse strand, counting down.
TTACCTCCTGCTTTCTAACTGCAGGCTCAAATGAAGGACTACCAGCGGGAGCTGGAGGAAGCCCGTGCATCTAGGGATGAGATCTTCACGCAGTCCAAAGAGAGCGAAAAGAAGCTCAAAGGTCTTGAAGCAGAAATCCTTCAGCTCCAGGAGGTGAGATTGAAATCTAAGAGGGTTGTTTCTCTTTACTAGAGTCAGAGAATAATTAAAAAAAAAAAAAGTAAAAAGCAACCTAGTGAGTTGAACAGAGAAATGGGAGCCAGGAGACTTCTTCCCTGCCCCAGGTCGTTAGTGAACTTCTGAGGGCTTTGGAGGAATCGTTCTGGTCGTCTGGACTTCATTTCTCTGCCCGCCTCGCAGGGCAGCGTTACTGTCTGGCCCCACTTAAATTTGCAGGGTGGTTCAAGAGTCTCTGAGAAGCGCAGCACGTGGTGTCAGTGCTGAAATGGATCACTGGAAATACGTAAAAACCTCAAACAATCTCTCCAGAACCTCTGGGGACCACTGGAGTGCAGAAGGTTTATCCCCCTGCCCTCTTGGCTCCCCTACCCTTTCCCTTAGGGGCACGGGTTCCCTCCTCCTTGGCAATTCCTCTGGAACTTTTCTGGAGTTTTGCTCCCTCACTCACCGCCCGTTACTTCCCTGCTCTGCCACAAGGTGCCATCAGCAGAGCTGCCTGGTGTGAGGACCTGCCTCTTTTCTGCCCTGTAGTGGCTCCAAGGTTGAATTAATTGCTCAGATTTCACTGCACTTGCTGTTTGAGCTTTTGCAGACTTGCTCGAGCTCAACTGGGTCATTCTTTTGTGGACTTCAAACTCAGCAGTCCTGCACTTGCAGCATGTTTGATTGTCCTCCTTGGCAAGTGCTTGGGGGTTTCTGCCACTTAACACAGTTTTTTTGGTATGAGATTCAGAGCTGGTTATACTATTGTGCTAAAACTGTTTCCTATATTTTGCTTGCAGTCGTGCTATGTAAGAACCTACAAAATTTGCCTAATTTTCTCCCCACTTTCACTGAACTTATTTACAGCATGTGACAGAATGGTTTTCCCCTGCTGTTTAGGGCTTGAACATTACCATTCTTTGCAAAATTTTTTTTTCTTACTTAATTTTATGCAAGGAACCCTTCATGGACAGGGAGAAGTAAATCCCCTGTAGTCAAAGGGCAGTTAAGCTGGGAGGAAATATCCAGACAATGTGTCCTGCTCGCTTCTACAGCCGTCGCCTCTTGCTTATCAAATAAAAGACCTCAGGGCTGTCGCGCTTCACAGCATCTCCCAGAAGTTACCAGAAGGCAAAACTGTTTGTGGAAGTTCTGAGGTTCCTAATGCTGTGACTAATCTTTTCCTAAACCTCAACAGGAGTTCGCTGCCTCCGAAAGAGCCCGTCGTCACGCTGAGCAAGAAAGGGACGAGCTGGCTGATGAGATTGCCAACAGCGCTTCAGGAAAGTGAGTCGTCAGACGCGTGATCATTAATTGTGCAGCCGGAGAACTTCAGGCACTGGCAGCTGTGGTTCTCCACAGTCAGCTTCCAAATTCCATGTTGCCCTGGCTTCATGATAAAAATTCCTTGTTGTTACAAAGAGGCTCACTGCCACAGGAGCTTCTCCCGACAATTCGCGATGCCTGAAGCGCGAGGAGCAAGCCCGCCGGGAGCCTCGGGTCGGATCTGAACACATCCCACCCCAAATATTTCCTTCCTAGGTCGGCGCTGCTGGACGAGAAGCGTCGATTGGAAGCTCGTATCGCACAGCTGGAGGAAGAGCTTGAGGAAGAGCAGAGCAACATGGAGCTTCTCAACGAGCGGTTCCGAAAGACCACGCTGCAGGTGAGTCCGTCGTGGGCGATGCCACAGGGACGGTTTGTGTTTCGACGTGTGCGTAAGTGGAGGCTCAATAGCATCGAGTGATCCTGTGCTCTTCTTGTCCTCCCAAAGGTTGACACGCTCAATTCGGAGCTGGCCGGAGAGCGCAGCGCTGCCCAGAAGAGTGAAAACGCACGGCAGCAACTGGAAAGGCAGAACAAAGAGCTGAAAGCCAAGCTGCAGGAGCTGGAGGGGTCTGTAAAGTCGAAGTTCAAGGCAACGATTTCTACTCTAGAAGCCAAGATTGCACAGCTAGAAGAGCAGCTGGAGCAGGAAGCCAAGTAAGGGGAAAAAATCCATTCACTTGGGTTTGCTCTGTCAGTTGAATGTCTCAAACCTCCATGCCCTGAGTTGTTTTTAGGGCTGAGATGTGAACTTGCAGCCACGGGCATTAGGGTTTGTTATCTGGAAATGGATTTTCCAGGGGCCAGGCTTTAACAAGACAGCTGCAAAGTAACTGGCATGAAAGTTTCAGAATCTATTTGCTCCTTAACTAAAACTGCAAACCCTTGAGGCTTACCAGGTGGATGTGCTGCCTGGAAGCCCCAGGATCCAGGAGGCGCTGCACATGTTTCTTGAGACAAGACAAAACATCCCCTGGAGACAGCTGGTCCCTCTGGTTAGAGGAAGCCAGTGGAGCAGCGTGATGGCTTTAGTTAGCTGAGATGAAGCCTGATCTCTGCAGGAGTCTTTCCTTGCCATCTTGGTCCTCCAAATTTATATATCATTTATTTATTTGTAGCTAGTTCTTCCCACAACCTAAAGGGGGACTGTCTTATCGCCGCCTCTGTTCTTTCTGTGCCTTTGGCTCTGCGAGAGGTTATTGCCAACTGTGTTGCTGGTTAACAGGAACTTCAAAGCTGCTCAGCTCGATCTTGAGCTGAAGAAGCACCTTCCTACCCCTCTTTTCGATCCACGTGCTGTTACTGATACTGCTCCAGCGCCGAGTCTTCATGCTCTCAGCCAGCCCCCAGCCTGCTAAAGCCGCGTTGGTTTGGCTGCCGGTGGCAGGACTCGATATTGGTTACGTGGAGCTGAGAGCCTTTTGGGAAGGGCAAGTCTTGTGTTCCCAGACTGTCAGTGCGGGGACAAACTCTGACTTTTGTTTTTTTCTAGTTTTTTTTTTAACCAACTGGTCCGTCGTACGGAGAAGAAACTGAAAGAGGTCTTCATGCAGGTGGAGGATGAGCGCCGACACGCAGACCAGTACAAGGAGCAGGTAGGTGCTCTTGAGAACTGTTTGTGATAAACAAAACCACAGTTGAAGCATTTTAACAGAAAGATCTAAGGGAATCTTGATGACTAAACCACTAGAGTAGTTCCTGCAGTCAAAACTGCCGCCTGTTAGCTTGGGTGTGACGATCTGTTACACATCCTGGGTTTCCAGGGCTCCAGGCCGGTGTCTGCAGTGAGGCCAAGGGTTCATCTCCTGGCAGAGAGGACGCAGTGTTGGTTAGTTTGGTCTGATCTCGAGTTACCTGTTTGGGTTTTTTTATATTTAAGATGGAAAAGGCAAATGCCAGAATGAAGCAGCTCAAACGCCAGCTGGAGGAGGCTGAAGAGGAAGCCACGCGTGCAAACGCTTCCCGCCGTAAACTTCAGCGTGAACTGGACGATGCCACGGAGGCGAACGAGGGCCTGAGCCGGGAGGTCAGCACCCTGAAAAACAGGCTAAGGTACGTGGCAGCAGAAGCAGCAGGTTTAGCTGAGCCCTGGCGTGCCCACAGCCCCGCTCCGTAACGTGTCCTGGGGGAGCGCCCAGCTGGGGAACTGCAGGAGCAGAGCTGCTGGTGCTCTAGAACAGCTCAAACTGGAGCCTGCTGGGAACAGCTGGCTGAGCCCGATGGGGAGAGAGGGGAAATTCCTGACGGCTCTTGAGGCCAGTCTCTTCGGAGCTTACGTTGGCAGGTTCCCTGGGGTTGCCAGTTCAATCCAGCCATAGGTGAATGTCACCGAGGAGCCTGTCACGCTTTCCCAGGGGCTGGGACTGGTCCCTTCTGTCCTGACCCACCCTGCTGGGAGCGTTCCAGCCTTTCCCTTGAGGCAGGTCTTTGAGGTCAAAGTCTGCATCAAGTACAGGTGGGACTTGGCAGCATGAGGCTGCTGCAGAGGAAAAACCACCTCAGGAGGGAGAGGATCATGGAATCTGAGCTCGGAGGAAGGGCAGGAAGGGTGCAGGGCGGCGCTTTGCAATGGGCAGTCAGTTCTGTTAGGTTATTGGTTTGGTTTTGGTTTTGTCTGGGTTCTTTTAGAAACCTCAGTGTTTAGTGCTTGGTGCTTGCATAGAGGCAACATTTTAAGTCACTTGCAAAATTAAAGTGATTAAAAAAAATGATTTAGGTGA